>NW_020864187.1:210610-328294 GCF_003713205.1 Coffea eugenioides
TTTGAATTGAAAGTGGTCTTAGGCACATCAGTTTCTAGGATTTTCAACTGGTAATGGCTCTACTTTAAATCCAACTTGGATAGTACCACGGCTCCTTACAGTTGATCGAATTCTTATCCATGTAAGGCAAAAAGGGTAGTTGTTCTTAATGGTCACATTGTTCAGTCTCGATAGTCTATATATAGTCCCCAACTTCCATTACAAATATTATATCCGGTCCCTTAATCGTTAGACTCATTAAATCTATCAAATATTTCCTTTCACCAACTCAAATCTCACAATTTTAATATATCAAGTTGGCAATCAAGCATTGGGTCCTAGCTTTAACCCTAAGTTCTCGATTTTTGGTCCACCACCGATCCTTGGTCACCTCCAAGACCTCAAATTTGCCTACACTCTCAAGTACAATCTTGACTACGTCTACAACTGTTCATGTCTTATCACCAAACTAAAGGTGTGGGGTAAAGTTTAAATATACCTATAAGCCATGAAATGAATTAAAAGCAAGTAAATTGTCATATGTCATAAAAGATCATAATAGTTACATCAAATTGGAATAGGTTTATCAAATCATTTCAAAAGGAGAAGGGAAATGACAAGGTCATAACGGAACGTGCAAAGTTGCCAAAATACAAAACAACAAAAGGACTTTCCCTTATACGAAAGATTACCACCTCCAAAATGCCAGTCTAGACTAGGGTAAAACTACAAACTCTATCCCCCAAGTGGAGTCAAAACCATCCCCACTCGTAAAACTTCCACTACTTGGATCTCTTCTCATAGCCATTAGGATTAATCACCCCTTCTGCCCTCGACTGCTTTGCAGTGGATCTAGCAAACTGCCGAGTATTTCCTCTTTTCTTAGAAGCTCTAAGACAATTCGAAAACTTATGTTCGGTACTACCGCACCTCAGACATTTTCCTTGCTTTCTCCAGCACTCGGCCTTAGCGTGATTAATCTTGCCACAGTATCCACAAGTTACGTGAGGAGTCACAACTTGATCAGTTTGAGAATTTCCTTTGTATTTCTTTTCCAGTTCTACGTTCTTGCGTAGCAAATCAATTTTCTTTGCATATTCTTCTTTCTACCTTCCTTCCTAGTAGTCAGTCAATTTCTTTTGACATTCTACATCCTTCCAAAGAATATCCATTTCCTTACGCATCTCTACCAAATTTGTCATCTCACCGGTTGGCTTAAGTCAAACGCTAGCCTGCCAGACAAATCAAAGATCTAAATAAGTAACTATTCATAATGAAAATTCTGGTTATATTACTCTTCCATTCGTTTGCTTATGGTTACCTCGGAATATAAAGCTTAACTATTCTTTGCTTAATATGGATGAGCTGTTGAGTCTCCACGAGATTATTATCATCACTTATAAACATAACAAAATACGGAGATCTTATTCTTTAATATAAAAGTTCCACACCCTAATTCACTCTTCAATACTCATCTACAAATTTGCTCGAGAAAAAACCCAAACCTCTTACTTTCACTAGTGCCTCATTTCATCCTCTCAAACAAATCTACTATTTTGAGGTTAGACCCTCCGTGAAACTTAGATGGGCGAATTTCAAGAATCACTCAATCCTCACACCTCTCTTGATTCCTAGGTTGTTTGATTGGTTTAGGGCTTTAGTGCTCAGCTAACCGTGCTAAGATATCAATCACATGATTAATAGCAGGAGATACTCGGTTATCCCCTTCATTCCTAGGGTTTTGGTTTGGTCCAATAGTCGTTCCCTAATCATCCCCTTGAACTCGGGATTGCCTAAGCCCTCGCCCTCGGCCCCTCTTCACTTCTTTGGCCGTCCATAAATTTAACATTTATAAAGGCATGACATAAAATAAATACGCATAAATGAAGTTTAAAAATGACACTTCGATCATGCAGAACGAAATTAATGAGAGAGACACCGAAATAATTGTAAATGTGTACAACCCATAGCATAGATTTGAAATCATAGAGCGATAAAGTCAAGCACTTCATAAATAACCTTCAATTGCTTCAAAAGGTAGGAAGCATAGTGAAACAAAATACAAAATGCAATAGCCTTTGAACAAGCACCACCCCGATTATCCTTGACGAAAACTATTAAGGTAGACTAATTCACTAGCCTAGTGATTGGCGGAGCCAGAAGTCTCTGCTACTTCAGTAGGATCATTTCCGTTTCCAGCACTAGGAGTTTCAACCTCACGTCCCTCGTCGAGTATCCTGCCATTCACCACTTGTTCCACCAAGGTAACACCCAGCCATCGACTCATCCGTCTGGTCTCTAATTTCGTGTGCTACCCTAACAAGTTGGCTCTTAGCTTTTTGAAACTGCTCACAAGGAGCCTTAATCTTTTCCTCGCTCCTCAAGTACCTCCATCTCCACTTCAGGAATTCTAGTAGTCTGGGCATCCACAATTGCCCTCGGTCCTCGATTATCCTCTCGAACTACCCTAGTTTTCTCAGATAACCGCCTCTAGTCATCGATTATCGCTAACACCACGTTATTTGGGTAAAGGTAAGTCCTTTGGCAATCCCATGTAGTTCTAGTCCAGCGAGTTGGATTATATCTCCAATGAGCCCCCTTAGACCTTTCTCAATAACGGATCACCGGAAGGCGTCCCCGAGACGGCTCAATACCACCATTACCTTTCATAACTTACATTTAAAGTTAAAAGCTTAGATGGATCCAAGTATACTAAATAAACTAGACTTGATCATTTCGTACTATCCCACATATCTTCTCACAAGATTAGGACTCCTAATTGTCCACTAATTCCAACCTAGGCTATAATTTTCGTCCCTACAAGCAATCACTCAACTTTCAAACCAGTCCCACAGTCCGGCATCCTAAACTTTTAGCCTAAGATGCACTATAGAGATTTGAAACCTAAGCTCTGATACAAACTGTGATGCCCTCACTTCTCCCTATGGCGAACCAAAGGGTATTGGCGGGACGCCTGCCCAGCTCTCGCCAAGACTCAGTACAATTCCAGTTCAAACTTAAAGGATAACAACTAATGATAAAAGTCGAAATAAAAACAGGAAGTCATTTCCATACATGAATATTCAATCTTACATCACAAGTTTCAAAGTACATTCACTTTCCCAAAATATACAACTTCCAATAGATGTCTAGTCCAATACATTTAAAACCCTACTTAAAAGTGCCTCAAGTCGGCTTCTCCATAACTTTCTCCATCTTGACCCCTGTTAAGGAAAATAAATCTAATGGGATAAGCTAACGCTCAGTGAGGCCAAGAAAACATGCAAAACACATAGTTCAGGCAGCAATAACATTTAAGCAACAAATAAAGCTGTAACATTCAAGCAATTCACAATTTTCAATTAAACACATTCAATGAGGATACAGGAATTCTCAGGAGCTAGGTTCCACTTGCTTCACCAATCCTCAATTGAATACCTTTCGGCAATGACACTCCGTCAACTGGGTCGGCATTTAAGTCCGTAGAACTCCACTTACTTCACAGTTCCGTCCACCATACACCACACCGGGCCCGAACTTCTATAAAAGGTACTACTACTCGAGTAGGCCAAGCAAGATCTCTCAATAGATCAAGCTTACAGTTATCTCATGGTTCACCAAGCTTCTCGACCAAGCCCTTGCTGGCTCGAGTCACAAGGTCGGCCAATTGAGATTTGGGCGTCCCCCAGTTTAGTTATAAGTCGTGGAGATTCACTCCAATGACATGCAGACAGTTCAGTTATAAGTCGAGGAGGTTCACTCCAACGACATGCAAACAGTTCAGATACAATTTAGTTACAAGTAGTTCAGTTCAGTTGTTTAATCAGTTAAAAGAGAACAAGTGTGATAAAGTACACACTCAACTCAACAGTTATAAACCATTCAGTCCATAAGAAGCAATTCACATAATTGCAACAAATCATGCACTTGACACTCACCAATCAAAATAGGGAGTAAGTGCTCAAACAACTTTTAGGCGTCCGCTTCGAGATCCTCTTGAAGGTCTCCTTGAGCGCTTGAACAAATAATAATTGACTATCACTGTGAGAACCCTCACTTTAAAATATAATTTTCCTAAACTACATGCCTTGTCCTAAGATTTAAACCACTAATTATATGCCCTAGCGTTGTATTTTACATGTGATACAACAATTCCCTTGTATTGACCCTCACTGTAAAACATAATTTTTTTCTTATCTACATTCCTTATTCTAAGACTTAGACCACTTATAATATGCCCTTGCATCATATTTTCCATGTGTTATAACATTTCCCATGTATTACATTTCATTTCCTTTTATTTGAATTAAAACAATTTCTTGAGTTGGTCTTAAATATTTCACCACTTACATTTTGCCAAGTGGCTTTTATTTGTAGTAGGGACTTTATGTGAGAGATTAGAGGTGTTAAATAGGTATTGGTACAATTGGAAAGGTTAGTATATCATTAGTCAAAGATTAATAAAGGATTGGACCAAGATAGAGCCAAGTGGCAAAACCCTAGCCATGGATTTTTGTTAGACCATAAGTTAGAAGATTATTTAAGCTAGCTTTAGCCATTTTTTTCTCCCTCATAGCCGACTTTCTTGAAGCTTTAAGGAGAAGGGAGAAACTCCATTTTTACCTTGCTCTTAACCCTAGTAAATCTTGAGAGAAAAATCAAAGAGAAAGATTTTTAGTTAGGGTGAAACTTTCTTCCAACCCTAAGTGCTTGATTCAAGCTTGAAGCTTCACTTTGGTGGATTGATTTGGTGGTTCAAGCTCACTACAAGAGAGGTATATGTTCTTTAAATCTTGTTTTTATGGTGATATATCATGCACTTGAAGTGTTAATGGCAAAATACAAGTTGTTTGGTTGAGATTTGAGGTTGATCTCTTGAATTAAACAAGTAGTAGTTAAGCTTCTTAGTATGCACACCAAGTGTTTGATGAAATGTTTGGATCTTGTTCATGTTTGTTTATGAGGTATTATTATGTTTTAAACCTCTTTTAAGTTAGATTTACCACTTGATATGTTATTTTAAGAGAAATCATGCAAGAATGAAGGTTGAACAAATATTGGAAGTTGTGGGCTGTTTGTTCTTTTCTTGGCTGGCCGATTCTTGAAGGAGGGATTTTCCCTCGATTTTGTTGTTCATTTATGCCCTAATCAAGTCTAATAAGCTAGGTTAACTATTGGTTAAGCCTATGAGTGAGTTGGAATGGAATTGAAGCAAGTAAAGTGGTGATTTTGAACCATTAGTAGACTGTTTTGGATTCTTGTCATTATGAGACTATTGTGGTTGCCTTAAATCATGTTTGTGTGTTGTATTGTGAATTCAATTGATCCTAGATGACTTGAATCCTTGTATATGATCACTTGAGGAATGATTTGGGTGAATTTGGATCAAAACTAATGAAGTTAGCCCTTAGAACTAGAGTAGTTTGGTATGCGGTCAATGCTGATCCAGGGTTGGAAAAACAGCCACCTTGTCTGAGTTACTGTTGTCTATAGGGCATGAACCACAGTGTGATTTTGGTACCGTTGAAAAGCCCTTCGAGTCTAGTTTCCAACGCCACTGACGGCACCTAATTCCGACTTTTCTACAGTGAGTTATGACCATTTTTCTAAGACTGCCAGGGCAAGACTGTTCAACCCGAGAAGAAACTCTTAAGCTTGAATGAAACTTTTCTTTTGCCGAACTTTCATGCACTTATTAAACTTATTTCTCATGAACTTTTACCATGATTTGGACCTTATTTGTATGATGGATTAAGTAGCTTAGACTACTCACTTGGTCTCTTAATGAGCCTAACTTAGTAAGGCATGAACCTAATGGTTAACAATTTTCACTCGTTGCCCTAGGGGTGAGAAACGAAGGTGGTCGTAACTGCGAAACTTGACGTTTGACTACTGCTTTGCTTGACATGTGAGTGTTCCACTACTTGCTACCTGCTTATGTGAAATATCTGAATACTTGATTTACGACTGTTTGAGCCAAACCCTGATTTGATAAAAATGGAGGCGAGTGTGTACTTTATCGCACTCGTCCTCCCTCACTTTCCACTGAGGCTCTATATACTGCTATTATGAAATGTGAATTCTCTATATGTGACTGTACTTGAGTTGTTTGGGTGATATCCCATCAACTACTATTACTGTTTGGGTACCCAACCTCATAGGTGAGTCGGTTCTGTCGAGCCAGCAAGGGCTTGGTCGAGAAGGCCGATAAACCTTGAGAACTATTTACTGTACACTGAAATCGGTATACTCGAGTATTACCTAACTACTGTTTATGGAGTGCGGGCCCGGAAGGGGGTTGATTGGTGGACGGAGACAGGTGAAAGTGGTGTTCTACGGACTTGGTATTCTATGCATACAAGTGTTGACGGAGAGTCAACGGAGACATTTATGATCAAGCTCAAGGGGATTTTGGCTTTTGAAAGCCACCCGTATCCTTGAATTGAACTGTGATTAAATTGTTATTGTATCATACGGTATTTATTTGGTTATTTTATGCCTTAAATTTGGCTATGTGTTTACCTGCTTACTTGGAACCTCACTGAGTTTTAGCTCACCCCACTCTCTTTGTTTTCCTTAACAGATCGGGGATGGACTAACGGTCGAGAGCTTTCTTAGCTTTATTTTGCTTGAACTTGTAACCTTTTGTTAAGACGACTTTACTTTTGACTTTTGTAAGCTTGAATTCATAAGTTCGACTTATGTTATGTAATTGTAGTATGGAATGGTAAGTGTGACTTTTAGCTTGCCGTCCGAAGTTTGGAAAGTTGGCTTGACGGTTATGTGCCATTAGGGTTTGTACGATTTAATTTGAAGTTATTTCACCAGTTATTTTGAGTTGCTAGTTCTTTCATCGAATGAGCCCCGGCGAAAGCTGGGCAGGCAGTCCACTGATACCCTAGGGAGAGGTGGGGCTGTCACAATCACACACTATTACTTACAAACCCCTTTGGTAACAAGGAAGATTGTACACTTGTACAATACTAAGAAAATATCATGAAAGAGAGCCTTAATTACTCATAAATCGAGACTCAAAAGTGGGGTTTAATAACACAAAGAAAACCGATTTCCTTCATGAAATCAAGTTTAAAACGGTCAATCAATCTCAAAGGATAGGGAAGAGTTTCCAAAAACACATTTTCCATCGAGTTGGAAAATTTCAGTTTTGCACGTCAAATTTAGAAAAATCAGAACTTGCATTCTGTAGGTCCAAAATTGGAAAACTTTATACCGTTGGAATCTTGGTTCAAAGTAATAAAAGTTCCCAGAAGACATCTTTCCAAGATTCTAAATGGAAGGCATTCAAATTTCAGCTCAAAGTGGCTGATATAAGCACAAAAGATAGTTTCGATCATGTTTTTCGGCAAACTTTGGAAATTTAGAAAAATTCATAGAAAGTGAACTAGCCTCTAAAATTTGTAATACAATAAGAGTTCTAAACAAAGTTTCAAGCACAACAAGCAGAACTAAATTCAGAGTTTTGAGTGCCAAAATATAGCAGCTCAAAGTTGGCCAAAATTGAAGACTGTTCGGTCAATTTTCCAGATTTGAAGAAAAACTTTGGCACATCATTTGTATATTGAAATGGTCTTAGAATAACACCAAGCTTGGTAAATTAAACTCCCATATGAGGGCTATTCCTCTATCAAAGTTCATGTAAAAACTCGTACAGGAAGGCAGTTAACAAAACTACCAAAGTTCAAGAAATTTCCAAGACAAATCTGTCTTCTTGCTTTCTTTCCCTTTTTCAAACACTTTGCACCATGAAATCAGTCCCATTTTGGTTCATTTGTGAAACAAAGGTCCAAGAAACATTTCATAAACAATTGGTAGTTGGTTGACATCAAAATTTCAAAATAAAACATCTCACAAACCACCAAACCAGTTGTCTAGCAAAAAGAAGGGTTGTCCAGTTTTGTCGCAGTTTGGAAATTGAACCATATCGCACTCAATAAAACTTGGAATTGAGAATGGTTGGTGGAATTGGAAACTAGAATCATAAGACTACATTTCATCAGAACAAATCATTCTCAAAATCTGTGAGAACCCGTATTTTCCCTAATAATTTTCCTAGGGTTATTTCCTTTAATTGCATGTTTTCTGCATTTTCTGGCTTAGGAAAATTTTCTTGGTGGATTTTATGAGTAATTATAGTTTTTAGATGATTTTTCTAGCATTGGGTAGTTTTTGAAAAATTACGGATAGATTATGGACGTGGGCCCCACTAGTGCGAAAAGTTCGGAAAAATTCGGCCAATAAGGTTAAGTTTCGGATACTGTGTAAAATTTATCGGGTGTTAAGAGATAAGTAGAGAATGAGATGTGATTGATGTGAGAGGAAACAAAAGGATAGAAATGCATTTAATGGAGTGACAAGTGTCACATTGCCATTGGAGGAAGCTTAAGACAACTATTCATTGTTTTGACCTTTCTTACCCTTGGATTAAATATCTCAAAATTGACTCAAAATTCACCATTTCTTTCTCTATGTTGGCCGGCTACCTTAAGCTCAAGAAGAAAGAAAACCTCTCCAATTTTAAGCTTCCAACTAGCTCAAATCATCCAAACCAATTGCTTACAATTGTTTCTACTCCATAAAATTCCTCCATTAGGTGCTAGTAAGTGCTTTGGTGAAGTGTCCAAGTAAGCTAAGGTGGTCTACAACTCCTCTTCTCTTGTTTACTAGGTAAGTGGTGATTACACTTCCTCCTACACTTAATGATGCTTAATTTGTGCCTAGTGGTGGCTAAAGTGCTGAAATTTGTGGTTTGTTTCTTGGTTTGTGATGAATTGGTGAAGTTTTTATTTTATTGATGAATTTTCTGGTTTAATGTGATCATGAGGTTGTGGTTATTTATGATGGTTTTTCATGAGGGGTAATGACTTTAGTGGATGTAAATGATAGGAAATAGCAACCAATTTTGGGTTTGGAAGGAATTTGAGAAAGTTAGGGTTTCATAACCCCTTTTTCTGTCCGGTTTTGTATCATACGGTTAGAGGCCGAATTGGCCTTTTCTTAAAACATTGAAGTTGTAGGTATTGATGTGTTTGAGGTGTCTGTAAAATTTCAGGACAATTGGAGTAGTGTAGAATGAGATATGTCGATTTTACTGTTGCTGTTCTGGGTTGATCAGAAAGTGCGAACTGCGCTTGTAATCGTCTGTTTTGACTAGAATTGCTTTGGATTTGGATGTTTGTGTCTTCTGATGAAATGTAGCTTGATGTATTAGCTACCGCATGCCTTTGGAATTTCTGCATTTGGACCTGTATAGACTGAGTTGGACTAATTACAGCTTAGTGTAATTTGTAAACCTGCAATTACGGTTCTGGTTTGGTATTTTGCATATTTGACCTAGTTGTGCTAGGATTTGGACTGAGTGGCCTTCTACATTGTTGTAGCCCTGTCTTTTAGATTCGAGATGGTGGGTCTTGCACCCTCATCCGATAAGTGTAGAGCAACTTGTGCCATTACCGCATATTGAGGACAAAACTGTTTTTGTTGCTAGGTCAAATGAGTTACATTTCCTGATTTTCTGGTTTGCTATAATGCTTGTATATGTTGATAAAACCCTATTGGGGTTGTGATTGGCATTACTTTATGACTCGTTATCGAGTCTCATTGTACTTGTTTACGTGTTCTAGGGCGTGACGGTGGTTCACGACATTCTCTTGACGGAAGTGCTTGAAACAACACTTAATTGATAAGTGAGTATACTACTCACTTTAATGGTACAATGTGGCTTTGTTATATGTGAATTTGATGCCTTGAAGGCTTATTTGGCTATTGGAAGTGATTGAGGTGAGGGTGTACTTGACCGCCCTCACCCCCTTGTGATTCCATTCATGACTGTTTACCGTTTCACTGAAATACTGCACTTGCTATATGAGATATTGAATTCCATTCATGGAAAACTGATTTGGTGTCGTTTGGACGAATATCCAACGGCCTTACTGTATTACTGAGCTCAACCCCGTAGGTAGTCAATTGAATCGAGCCGGCGAGGGCTTGGTCGTGAAAATTGACATGCCACGGGGACTGTACTGGGGAATCTTGTAGTAATGAGACTCTTGGTTCCGGTATACTCGAGTATTACCAAAAGCTACTGATTGGAGTGCGGGCCCGGTTGGGGTATGTTTGGTGGAAGGAATGGGAGTGAAGTGGGTTCTACGGTTGGTACTCATAAACGTTGACGGAGAGTCAATGAGATCGGATCAAGAATGTAAGCGTGGAAATGGGCTCTTGAGAGCCGTCCGTATCCTTTTACTGATTTGTTTTATTCCTTAATTGTGTACTTGAAATGAAAGGTTATGCTTAAGTGATCTTTGTTGCTTATGTGGTAGTAACTCACTGGGCTTAAGCTCATTCCGTTCCATTTGTTTTCCTTACAGGAAATGACTACTTTTGGAAAAGGTTGTGTTAGTTGGTTGTCAAGTTGAGCCCATGTAAATGTCTTTTGAATAGCTCTTTGAATGAAACCCTAATGTGTATAGGGTTCAATTTCTTTTGATTGGCAAACCGAACATGTATATCCATGATGAATCGTTTTGATATGCCGCTTTGGCTTTGGGCTTGTAAATGTTACATTTCAATGTATATGTGTTTGGTTGACATTTGGTTGGATTTCGGATTAACTCGTATTTCAAACGGCGAAAGAAAAATTTCTGGCGGGAATGAACAGGGCCAAATCCGGCCAGGAATCCGGCCAGAAATTGGCCGGATTGTCGGCCGGATTGCCTTGGGATTTTTTTTGAAAATCCGGCCTTGCTCACTGGACAGTATCCGGCCAAGAATCCGGCCGGTAATCCGGCCAGGATTCTGCTGTGCCAGGCCACTATTCATCGTTTTCGTTTTTTCATTTTTTTTCTTTTGATATTTGTGGCTTGTCCGAGCGCACTTTTACTTTCCCGAAATGTTCTAGATCGCATGTAACTGCTCGTTAGTCCTGGCGAGAGCTGGGCAGGCAGTCCGCTAACCCCTTTGGTTCGCCTTAGGGGAAGGTGGGGCTGTTACAAAATCAATTCATAAGTGAGAGAAAATAGAGCCACAAAATGCAGCTTCTACCTTTCTCTCGGATAAGCCAACAGAACAGGGCAGCAACTTTGCCGACTCACTGCGTCTCACTCATTTCGAACTAGAAAGTGAATTTTATACTGTTGGAAAGCTACAAATGTGTAGTTTCAAATACCATAAACGGCACTCAATTTCGACGTCTGTACAATGAGATATGTTCGTTCAAAGAGACACTATTCAAGCTGCCAGAACACATTTCCAGATTTCTTTACATTTCGAAATTTCAAGTTTTGTTCAACCAATTCAAATGATTTTTGCTAGAAACTTTCTAAAAACCATATGCAACATAGATATATCAGTTTCATAGTCATTTGAGCACCAAAAGTTCGAGGTAAAGGCACGGCAATAACAGGACAGATTTCGGCCAGCATTCCTACGTAATTTCCTTCGATCCTTCCTTCAATTTCTAACCTTAACACTCATCACCAACACACTAACACACATTAAAACATCATGGCAGTCCTATATAACCAAGGTGGGAGTTCATAGAGCCCACTTCAACCAATTCAATCCAAATAACAACAACAAGAAGGAAGCTACAAGCTTCATAGCCAAGAATGAAACTCTTTAGAACCAAAGAAATGAAAGATTGGATGAGTTGAGGTGTATACCTCTTGAACTCTTGAAGAACCAGAAAATTTGATCACAAAAGCTCCTAGAAAACTGCCAAGATTAAGCCTTTCACCGAGCTAGAGTTTCTCTCCAAGTGATATGTGAGTTGTGTGGAAAATTTGAAGTGAAATGGAAGCAAAAATGGTAGTGAAATGGAAAGAGCTCTTCTTGGAGTGTTTGGCCGGCTATGGAAGGTAAAGAGAGAGAGTGTGGCTGATGAATGAAGCTTCGTTTGGAAGCTTAAGGGTGTTGTGGTTACAATTTGTACAAAAATCAACCATGAATAGTGTTCGTGCGCGCTTTTCGTATCCATTTTCTGTCGGGTTTGTTTCACTTGTGCACTAAACCTCTAATGTAATTCCTTTGACACTATAATTATTCACCCTTAGTAGTCTAGAATAAATTTCTTAAATTTCCATTGGGTCGATTTGACGCAAAAAACGCGAACTTCCGATTCGCACGCGATAAAGCAAAACTTAAAAGAAATTCTTGTAACGATAATATAAGTAACTAATACTAGGGTAAATAATCATAAAAATAACTATTTTAGAAATAAAAACATGAGTCCTCACACAAGTCTAGTATTAATTCCTCAAATCTCCAATTAATTTGTATCGGCGCGTCTTTCGGAAAACTATCAACGCGCGAGAGGCATAAGCTTAAGTTTAATTCAGTCACATCTAATCTCTCAATTAACTTTTCTTAGTCTACTATTGATCATTCTTAATTCTCCAAGATTATTGCACTCTCGAATCAAATTTTGCCTCGAAAAATGTTTACTCGTTCTTTCTTACTAAACGAGCCTTCGAAAAATAAATTTTGCTAACGAAATGTTTTAAAAATATGAGTAGGGTATTGTTCCATGTAAATGGATGTAAAATGGCTGAATTAAATTATTCGGAGAAAACGGGTGAATAAATAATTAAATAAGCCAGTAAAAGAAGATAAAATAAGAAAATTTTCGGGTCCAAACAAAGTGAGAGGAAAAGGAAGAAGAAATGTAGCTTTGGTTGTGATGTGAAATTGAAAAGAAAGCTTGCTTTTTTAAGGGTTAAAAGTCAACTAGGAATAGTGACCGAATAGTGTCATGCACTACTAGTTTCCTTCTTGTTTCCTACTCTCTAATACTAATCTTCCAAGGTAGTTTCCTTTACACCACTAATACTCATTCTTACTAGTCCGAGGTTAAATCTCCAAATCCCCAATTAATCGCACCTGTGCGACTTTTGAAAAATTTTGACGCATAAGCGATAAAAATATGACTTGTGTAAAATTCATGCTAAAATGATAAAATTAAATAACATGCCAATGCAAATAATTTTAAAATAGGTGAAATTAAAAATAAAAGTACGAGTCCTCACAGTGGGGGTGGGATATTTCTGTGTGACAACCCCACCTTTCCCTAAGGCGTACCCTAAGGGTTAACAGACCTCCTGCCTGACTCTCGCTAGGGTTCACTCACTCACATTAACTTCAGAGATAACATTTCTCATTAAACATCCAAACAGTCATTCTTAAGTACATCACCAACTAGTGTAAAACATAAATTTGTTCATTAAAAGATACAAAATGCAAGTCTTAACATCAATATAAAACATTGGACCTCTCAAAACATTCTAACTCTACTCGATCATTCTTCCAACTTCAACTCCTCTAAGGAAACCAAAACTAAGAGGTTGAGCTAGAGCTCAGTGAGGTTCAAAGGGGTCAAATATCAAATAACAATATAAAACATTCATTAAACATAGCAATTCAAGAAATCAGATTCAATAAAGGTAAACAATCACTTCAAAGGATACATATTCTTCTCACTCTGCCAATCTTTCCCCTTATAGCCTCTAAAACAATAAACAATCCCCGACATTCAACAAACAGTTCATTAGTCTCCAAACTTCAAGGTAAAACTTGAGTATACCATTCAATTCCTCAAGGTGGCCGACCAAATCAACCAAGTCCACTACTGGCTCGACTAGATCAGCTTGCCCAGGCTTAGGACCCAATTCAACTGATGTGATAAAGTAGACAATGGCCTACAATCAATCATGCACAATCCAATCAATAATCACTATGATATACATTTTAGTTCATTAAGGCAAGTAGCGGTAAAGTACGCTCTGACCTTTTATCTGTGAGGACCCGAAATTTTTTTTTATTTTATCTCATATTACTGGTTTATTTAAATATTTATTCACCCGGTTTCTCCGAATAATTTATTTCAATCATTTTAAAACCATTTACATGGAACTATGCCTTATTTATATTTTTAAAACGTCCCGTTAGTAAATTTAATTTTCGGAAGCTCGTTTAGTGAGAAATAGCGAATACACGTATTTTGAGGAATAGTTGATCTGAGAGTACAGTGATCTTGGAGATTTGAGAACTCATGCGTTAGTCTTAAAATAATTAATTTTATGATTAATTACTCTAGTATTAGTTACTTATTTTATCGTTACAAGAATTTCTTTTAAGTTTCACTTTATCGCGCGCGAATTGGAAATTCGAGTTTTTGCGTCAAATCGACCCAAGGGAGATTTAAGAAATTTATTCTAGACTACTAAGAGTGAATAATTATAATGTTAAAGGAAGTACATTAGAGGTTTAGTGTATAAGTGAAACAAACCCGAGAGAAAACGGACACGAAACGCGCGCGTACGTCACTATTCATATTTGACTTTTTCTCAAATCTTAACCACAAAACCTGTGATACCCCAACTTTTAAGATATTACGGTTTCTATATTTTATTTTTGTTTTAAGTCATTGTTTTGTTTTAAAGATTAGAAACCCTAGTTGTACTCAAAACCCTAGTTTTACTTGTGACTAATAGGTTTTCTTAAATCTCTCATATTTTAGTCGAAACCCTAATTTTAATCTATAGAATTGTAAAAATCCATTATATTTTTCTTAAAATTTCATTTTATTTGGAATTTATTACTTTACAATAGCTTTACTACTCATTTACCTCCTTAAGAATTGCAATTCATCCTAGAATCAAGGGTTTTTCATTTAGGTTCGTAGTTAGCGTAAATTCAAGTTTTTACGTATTTTGGTGATGTAATTAATCGGTATAGACTGTGTATAAATTTAATGATTAAAGAGTGCATTTTAGATGATATTAAGTGTGTGATTAGAAGTGATAATAATAAGTTGGTGAATTATAAGTTAAAACCCTAGTATACGCGAATTAAGGAAAAACAGTGTGAACTAAAGTGTACCGTTTGTTACCGATTGAACACACCACTTAACCACTACTTTCTTGACTTAATCTCATTATTATTAGTGCAAAATATCAGCCCCTAATCAGCTCTTGCTGGCCGAAAATTTTGACTACAAAAATCAAGGAAAAGAAGAAATTTTGGAAGTTAATCTTGTGGTAACAAGTGGAGGCAATCCAACTATCTTTGACTCAAACTAAGACCAAGCTTCTTAACCTTTCTTGGGCTTCATTCTTCTTCATTTTCCAGCTATGGTGGCTGAACCTTGAGGGGACAAAAAACAAGAGAAGAAAACATCATTTGATCTTGGGGTTTAGCTTAGTTTGAGTGAGAATCAAGAAACTAAACCGATTAATCCTTTCAAGAAACTCCTTCTTTACTTCAATTAATGGGCAATTTGTGGTTATAGTTGTTGAATTAGTAATTTTGTGAGAAAATTTCATGGGTTGTAGTGGATTTATGGATATTTCAGTTTTCTTGGTGAAATTTCTGCCATAATATGAAGATTGATGATTAGTTATGGTTTGATAGTTTTGATATATGAAATATCTAGTGTTTAGATGGTAGTTGACTTGGTTTAAAGAAAATTCTGGTTTGTGGGTACAAATTCCAGCTTAGGGTTCCAATGGTAGTAATCTGCCCTGTCTGACCGAATCTGTTTGGCCATGTTAAAGGCTGAACTAGCCTTATCACAAAACATAAAAGTTGTAGGGAATTATGTTTTATAGTTTCCTGAAAAATTTCAGCTCAATCAGAGCAACATAGCCTATGAAATATCTAGTGTTTAGATGGTAGTTGACTTGGTTTAAAGAAAATTCTGGTTTATGGGTACAAATTCCAGCTTAGGGTTCCAATGGTAGTAATCTGCCCTGTCTGACCGAATCTGTTTGGCCATGTTAAAGGCTGAACTAGCCTTATCACAAAACATAAAAGTTGTAGGGAATTATGTTTTATATTTTCCTGCAAAATTTCAGCTCAATCAGAGCAACATAGCATGTGAAAAGACGGAAATACCCTGACTGCCATAGGATTAAAGTCAGTGAACAGTTTTGACAGTGCACCAATTTACTTACAGTTTTTCACCTTGATCTGTACTGAATTAGTATTTATCCAAGACATAAAAGTCGTAGTACTATATCTTAGCTTTCCAACGCCCCTGAGAACGCCTTAATCGGACTTCGGTAGCCTGAGTTATGGCCATTTGAATGTACTGCAGTTAACTAGCCTGTTAGTAAGAATCCGGTTCTGTAAATTGGGAATATGACTTAGATACACTACAAACTGGACTAAGTGGTCTTCATCAAAATTGTATCCCTCTGTCTTAGCTTCGAAACGGTATAAATTGTACCTAAATCCGATAACCGTAGCCTCAGTTGTGTCCGTTACGTAAAATAACGTCAAATCTGTCTTTTGTTTCTTGACTCAACCTTCATTTCCGCACATGTTCCTAGCTTGATTTTGTATTTGTATGAGTTGGAGCCTATGGAATGGCTATTGAAATGAGATGATTTTGTGTGTGACTTTGGGATTGATTGAGGAAAATAATGAAGCCATAAATGGCTGAAAAATAGGTAAATACAAAGGGCGTGCTGCCCAAATTTACACTCAAGGATTAGGTAACGATTTGAGAGCGAATACCACGTGAACCATCTAGGGTATTTACGTCTTCTTTTATCAAGGTATATAAATTAGTATTCGACCGAAACTTGTACCCTTGAAAAAAATGAAATTTTCGACTAATAGAAATACGTTTTCTTTGCCACTTCGACTCAAATAGCGATTTTAAAGTTTTACAAGTGAGCATAAGTTTTATAAATATTTTACTTATGTCTTTCGATTGAAATGTATTCTTTTCACTACCAAAATTATATTTATACTTTGTACTAGTACGTATTCAAATTTTGTTTGAATCACTTAAATCTTTGATGGTTGAAGCATAATGTGTTCTTTTGATTATATTAGGGTTCATCGGTGACTGACGGTATTATCCGATAGGATATTTTGGATATTATTTTGCGTAAATAGATGAGTGTTCCTTGTTTGTTATATTTTCATTGACTATGTGGCTTGTTCTTGATTATATGACTTGTTATGAACAAATGACAACATGTTAAATGTTTTCTGTGTGGACTCGTAATTTGTCTAAATTTTATATTATTTTCTCGTGTGCATTTTCCCTCAATATACTCAATTATTTTGATTTTTTCAGAGATTTTATAAGTGAGGAGAGTTTGTAAAACGTTTTCCTAGTTTAAGTTAGTTCGTGACAAGTTTGAAGTGCAGTGTAGACGTGGAACCCGCTAGTACGGTAAGTGCGATATATTTTTGACCACTAGTTGGAATTTTGTATTAAGTGATATTAATTTTCCAAGGTGCTAGGAGATAATTAGAGGTTACTTAGATGTATTAACCATGGGGGGACAAAGGGATAGGTTTGAATTTAAAAGGGTGCTAGGTGTTACAATATGGTTGGATGTTGGACTTTGACCATTTTACTTTACCATTACCAAATATCAAAATTGACTCAAAAATCATCTTCATTTGCTCCTTCTTGGCCGTGAGTCTTGAGAGGAAAAGAAAGCAAAACCTTCAACTTATTTCTTCCAAATCTTGCTCAAATCTTGTGATCCAACCGCTAGAATTTCAAATTTCTCCATAAAAACCCTTTGCTAAGTAAGATTAGGGAAGGTGGTGGAGTGGTTTTGAAAGAGGAGGTGCTAAGTTGCTTCTTTTCTTGAGTTTACAAGGTGAGTTGCTAAGAACTTCTTCCTTTAGTCTTGATAATGTTAAATTAGTGGCTTTAGTGGTTGAACATGTTGATTTATGGTGTGTTTATGGTTGGAAGTGAAGTTTTGATGGATTTTGATTTATTATTGCTATTTTTCTATTTTATATGATAATCATGGTTTAGTCATGGATTGAGGGCTTGTTATAGTGTAAAATGGAGATAGTATATGTTGGATATGATTGGTTGCGGAAAATTTCTGGTTGGTGCTGAAATTCCAGTTTAGGGATTGTAATTAACCCTGTTCTGCCTGGTACTGTTTGACCTAGATAGAGGCCGAATTGGCCTTAGCATAAACCATAAAGTTGTAAAGAATGATGTTTTATAGTTGCTTGCAAAATTTCAGCTCAATCAGAGCACTGTAGCATGTGAAATGACTGAAATACCCTTGACTGCCACAACCCCTGATTCGCTGACAGTTTTCTATTTCGTAGAGATTCTGATTTTTGACCATGAAAATGCATTATTTGTGTGACGACCCCACTTCTCCCAAGGGCGAACCCAAGGGTATCGGCGGGCCGCCTGCCTAGCTCGCGCTAGGACTCAAAACTTAAAGCTAATAAAACTCTTCTAAGCCACAAGAACACGATTCATAATATATACAACCACCAAAAGTCTATTTACATCTTCAAAAGCATCAAGCCAAACAACTCTAAAATACTATAACAATAACTAGCAAAAGGTAGACCCTAAGAAGGGTCCTTATACAAACCACCAAAACAAAAACAAACATCCTAACTGTTCAACTATTACAAGCCAATCTAACTATACTAGTATACGAACCAAAAGTCCCCGCGTCGGCCCCTGCTAAGGAAAACAAATGGAACGGGGTAAGCTATATGCTTAGTAAGTAAACAGGGGCGAAAGCATAAATTCACGTAGCAACAGTTACACAGTAAGAGTAAAGCAAAAGCAGGAAAATAACATCACATAATAAGGATACAGGTGGCTCCAAAGCCAATTCATATGCCATGCATGATCTCCTGCCGACACTCCGTCGACCACACTTAATGGTCCGTAGAACTTCACTTGTACACCCACCGACGCCTTATCACCCTCACTGGCCAGTCACCTCACAAACTTGCCCGGGCGAACGAAATCACAAACTTGAGCTTGAGTCACAAGCTCGGGTCACAAACTTGGTCCACCTTCTCGGTGAACCGGATTCACAAAATTGGTTCATAACATGAACCTACAAACTTGGTGACCTCAGACTAGGTTGGACTGACTTCGACCAAGCCCTAACCGGCTCGAATAGTCCAAACAGGTCTTAGATCGGGCCCACGAACTCACAAACTTTGCAAACTTCACAAACTTTACTCGAAAGTCGCCCCGAGCCACAAGCTCAAGGGTTTTGGTTCCAAAAGGTTCATATACATATGCCAAGTACAATTATACATTCAAATTAGGGTTTAGGTCGAGTGCGATAAAGTACACCCTCGCCTAAGTACCCTTTTCACATATCTCAAACACATAGCCAAGAAAACACATCAAACTGGCCTGAATACTTACTCAAAATACCAAAAGTAGTACGAAAGCAAAATCGCTTCGCGCGTTCGCTAGTAGTGGGCCCCACCGGCTCCGCCTAGCTCACCGCTGTCTGAAATAGAAGATTTTATCACAAACGGCCACTAACATGCCCAAAACAAACAAAACGGCAAAAACGACACGCGCGCACGTAAATATGACGGACGGAAACGGAAACGGCCGTTAGCGGATTTGACACTCATTTCTAGTTTACCCATAAGTTGAGCTACGAATATCGGATTAAGGCGTATGAGATGCCAAATCGAAGCTTAAAGGATGAACAACAACTGTTATGAAGACATCCAGAACTGAAACTGGAGGCTTCATTCCCAAATGACCAAACACAATCACTTACGAAATCTGGCCAATGCACAAACGGTCAGTTTTGAGTGCGAACTGTTTTCTATGCTACACATGGTCAAAATAGCTGAAAATTGGCAGTTAGATAGTTCATTCCAAATGGAACAACTTTCATGAAGGTCGGCAATCCCAAATTCGGAACGGAAATTGGTCATCAAGACCAAAACAGATCTGACCAGAAAATGGTCATTTTCACGGGCAGGCCCTATACTCGGCTATATCTCAGGTTTTATAAATCCGATTCATGAAATTCCAAGGGCGTTAGAAAGCTCTGATATAGGGCTATAAGTTTGGTGTTTTGGTCGCAAGCCCAAACAGCTTGTAACCTAGTCAAATGTGAAGCCAAAGTTCCAGTCATAAACTGTCCAAAAACGTAACAGAATTTGACGGTCAAAACAGGGCTGAGTATTTCGTTTATAGCTCAGGATATACTAATCCGTTTAACCTGAAAATTTACAGGGATATCCAGGACTTAAGGGGTTACAATGTTGAAGAAGGAAACTTTGTCCAATTTTGAATGTAACAAGGTCAAAAATGCAAGACACTATACCAGAATTGCAAAACAGGATCACAAACCGTATTTGACCTTAATATGCGGTAATAGCACCAAATTCACTACGGTTATCGGATGGGGGTGTAAGACCCACCGTTTCGAAGCTAAGAAACAGGGTTACAATATTGGAGAAGGCCACTCAATCCAGTTCCTAGCACAACTAGGTCAAATGTGCCAAATACTAAACCAGATTCACCAAAACAGGTTTGCAAAACGCAGAAAACTGTAATCGATATAACTCAGTCCATACAAGTCCAAATGCCGAAATTCCAAAGGCATATGTTAGCTAAGACATCCAGTTACATTTCATCAGAAGACACCAACTTCAAAATCCAAACCAATTCCAGTCAAAACAGACAATTACTATCGCAGTTCGGACATTCTGTTCACCAAAAACAGCAACAGTAAAAACGGTATAACTCACTCTATACTACTCCAAATGCCCTGAAATTTTGCAGGCACTTCAACCTCATCAATACCTACAACTTTCATGTTTTGAGCAAAGTCCAATTCGGCCTCTAGCTATGACCTAAAATTTCGGACAGAATGTTCAACCAAGAACCCTAATTTTCCAGAAATTCTTCCAAATTCAAAATTGATTGCATTTATCAACAATTCACACCTACAAGAGTCATTTGAAACCATTACCATTCATCATACAAGACCACAACATCCCATTCATATTAAACCAGCAAATTCATCATAAAATGGAAAACTTCACCAAAACTCTTCAAATCAAGAAATAAATCATATATTCTAACACTTATGCCACCATTAAGCACAAAATAACCATCATTAAGTATAAGGAAGTAGTAAAACATCACTTACCTAAGAACAAGAGATGTAGAGAGGTGTTGGACACTTAGCTCTTCAAACATACTTCATTACAACCCTTACTAGCACTAGAAGATAGGATTTTATGGAGTGAAATCTAGTCTAAGCTTTTGTTTATAGAAGATTGAAGCTTATGGAAGCTTGAAAGTTGGTGGAATTTCCTTCTTCTTTGCAAGGAGAGAGCCGGCCACAAGGAAGAGAAAAATGGTGAATTTTGGGCATTTTTTTTGATATTTAATCCTTTGGTCAAAAAAGTCAAGAAAGTAAATAGTAATTCTTAAAGTCCAACCAATAGGAAAGTGACACTTGTCACCTCCATTAATGCCTTCTTATCTTTCTTTTCTCTCTCACATCAATCACTTCACACACACTACTTATCTCTTAACACCCGATAAATTTTACACAGTATCCGAAACTTAACCTTATTGGCCGAATTTTTCCGAACTTTTCGCACTAGTGGGTCCCATATCCGATATACGTTCTTAATTTCTGAAAAACTAACTAATACTAGAAAAATCATCTAAAAACTCTATTTACTCAATAAAAATTATCTGGGGAATTTTCTAATAAAGAAAATATAGAAAAAACAGGTTTTCAATCTTAACCGGAACTTAGGGTTTAAATCTTAATCCCTACTTAGGGTTTTCGAAATACTCCCAAACCAAACGTTACCGCCCAAATAATGAATATCTCAACGTAGAACGAACTGGGGCCTCACAATTTGGTTTTGGAGGTCTTCATAAGGAATGTAGGTCTCTGTCTTAGCTTCGAAATTCCATAAGATTTGTCTTAATTCGATAAGCGTAGCTTAAGTTACGATCGAAACATCGAGAGACGTCAAACCTGCTGTTAGGCCTATTGTCTTTCAAATTGGTTTTCGGTTGCATTATTAAACTTGTGTTGTAATTGACTATATATGAAGGGTATTGTGACCCTAATTAGATGTTTTTAATAGCTTGTAAATTATATTTGAGGTTGTGGTTGATTTGGGTTGAATTTGGTGATGAATTGTAGGGTGAAAAGTAAGAAAACAAGGGGAAATGCTGTTAAAATTTTCGCGGGAACCCCGGAGCAGTTCTGGGAAATCTACAATATCTGGATGTCGAAATATCAGAATTGAGTTCCGTTTGTTGTGTTTTAAACTAGATTCATAGGGCTATGAACCGTGTAAATTTCAGTCTCTGGTTTGGTCTGTGGGATTTATGGTGATTTTTCAAAGTTAACCGAAATCGTATACTTGCTCTGCCTTTTTCTGGTTAAGACAGCAATTTGAGGCTCGAATTTGATTGGCTTGTGATCTGAATCTTCTAAGAAATTTTATCCCTTTGAGTCTATTTTCCAACGGTGTAAATTTTACCAATTTCGGACTTAAGAATCCTAAGATATGATTTTTCAATCAGGGGTGTGCAAAACTGGAAAAATTCTGTTTTCTTGGAATTATTCTCACTTTCAATTTCACCTTGAGATATGAGCTAGTACATCATTGTAGTATGCTTTTGAGAGGAGTGAGGGGTTTTGGGGTCATGTATGTCCTTAGAACCAACCGTTTTCTTTTATTCTTAAGCCGTCTTTTATTTTTTTGTACTAGTATATAACTTGGAGAAGTACCTGACTAGTAATCGAACCTCATTTGTGCATCCTATTTACTCGGTTTTGGATGAGGAAATTTCAACTGCTTTACCTTTGTTATTCTTAGGGTTTCACGGTGATTAGGCCACTTTGGGTGGAAATTTTTGGAAGTACCTGTACTTGAACTGGTGAGTGTACCACTTCCCTAATTTGTTGCTTATTTGAGCTATCTGTGATTTTTGTATACTCTGTATGAAACGAGGGTGTACTTTATCTCTCTCATTTCTCTCACCTGGTTACTTTGTTTCCTGCATACTGTATAAGTTTGTATTCGTTCTCTGTATCTGTTATCTGTATCTGTTCTTTACATAAGTCTGTGACCTCTGAGCTCAAATCCTATGGCTAGTTACTCGAGTCGAGCCGGCAAGGGCCAGGTCGATTAGATAACGAACCACGGTAGTCTGTTTCTGGGAATCTTTGGGTATTGAGACTCTTGATTCCGGTATACTCGAGTATTACCACTTCTGTTGAGGTGTTTGGGCCCGGTAAGGGGTATGTTTGGTGGACGAAAGTTGGTGTAAAGTGGGGTCTACGGACATGGTTGTTCTTTATACGTTGACGGAGAGTTAACGAGTTGGGATCAAGTACTGCTGCCGGAAATCTGGCTCCTGAGAGCCACCTGTATCCTTTCTATTTTAGGCCAATGTGTCTAACTGCTTTACTTTATACCTGGCATATATTTTTGATTAGTTAAGCGTGAATTGCCATGCTTTTAACTGCTTACATGTTTGGTACCTCATTGAGCGTAAGCTCACCCCGTTCTGTTATCCTTGTTTTCCTTACAGGGTTCCATGTTTTGAGATCAAGGTTTTGAAGGAAGAGTTGAGCTAGTATAGTTATTTTTTTTTGTATAGCTCCTTTGTGGTTGCAACCTGATAGTATTATGATCCAATGTTACTTTTGATTTGTTAAACCTTCCAAATATGTATATATATATATATAAGGTGTTCCTTCATGTCTATGTGGTGTGTGGTTGGGATTGAATGACTGTACTTGAACGGTTCAAATTTGAGAACCTTTGTTCTATTTAAGCTTGTATTATTTTGAGATTTGAATATATGTACGTAAACGTGCTAGGCTTGGAAAAATGTTATTTCGTTTATTATTGAGGTTGTACCTTGTGTTATGGGATGTATTTGATTCGAGGACTATGGTGAGCGAGTGAGTCCTGGCGAGAGTTGGACAGGCGGTCCGCTAAACCATTTGGTTCGCCTTAGGGGAAAGTGGGGCTGTCACATTTTCAATGATTGCTTAAAATGAGTTTTCTAGGCGAGTGTGTACTTTATCGCACTCGACCTAAATGAATGTGAAATCTTCAATGATTAAATAATTAAATGCTAGTTGCGCATGAATGTAAGCCATTTGGCTGAACTGGGCCCTTGCCCTTCGTTGCCGGTCGACTCGAATCAGAAGCGGACTCGGTCGGGCGATTTGGTAACCCTGGGTGAACGTTTGGTATACTCGAGTATTACCTTATTGTCGGGTGGAGCCTGGCCAACGTCCAGGAGGGGGTGAATGAAATGAACGAACGAATGTCAATGCAAACGAGGGTTTTACTTACAAAAATGCATTTTTAAATGATTGGAGGAATAAGGGGAATGACAGGAGAATGAATGAACGAATGAACGAATGAAAGGCTCCCTGTGAGCCCGTATCCTTTTAATGAATGTGTTTGTATTGTTTTCTATTGTAAATGTTTCGTGAATTATTGATTATTGATGGTTAATGCATTGAACCTATTGTTTGATTATGTGTTCGGAACCTCACTGAGCTTTTAGCTCATCCCTTTAGTTTTGTTTTCCTTAACAGGGGAAGGCGAGCAAGGACGAGAGCTCGGTATAGACTAGCCTAGACTAGTTTCAGATTTTTGTAATGGTTCTCGCCCTACCTTTCGGCACGGGCTGGATGTACAAAGGATTGAGAACCTTTGTATATTCGGTGTTTGTACTCCTTTTTGAGATAGAAATGTATATAAGTTTCGCTTTAAGTTTTGGATTGTTGATATATTTATTCCTATAGTTTTATTCCGGTTTTAAGTGAGGACTGAAGTGAACGATTGAGTCCCGGCGAGAGCTGGGCAGGCGGTTCGCTAAACCCTTTGGTTCGCCTTAGGGGGAGGTAGGGTCGTCACAGTTGGTATCAGAGCCTGCTTCGTGTGGTCTCTGCGCGGAGTGAGCTTGGGCTAAGTGGTGAATAAGTATGAAGGACTCAGTGCTCGTTTGACATAAGCTATGAATTGTGAATGTTATAGGTTTTAAATCTTTCTCCCGATATTTGAGGACAATTGATAGGTACGTCAGGTAGGAATCTCGATTGTAGATAGTTCACTCTTGGGACTGGCCAGCTCGAGATGTGAATTGTCTTATTTCAGATTCTCGTGCCCGAGCACTCTAGAGTTGAGGCGATGCTAAGTATGTGAGATTTGCATTCTGGGAACATGAACAGACTTTGTTTGGCAAGAATGAGTACAAGAGGTCAACGGACGTTTAGTTTGGATAGAAAGTGACGTGAGGGACTGGACGGGGTTATGTAACTGAGACTGGGATGACATCGTCTTTTCTTTTAATTCGCCCTTATATTGTTACTACATGACATTAGTTTGTGTATTTGTGTATATGATTACTTGTCTAACTTGATATGTATGTGTGTATTTGATCATCTGTCTCCTTGATATATGGTGTGTTATGTGTGTATATGTCTATTGGTGTAGTGGTGTGATAGAAATTAGTTACTTTAGTTAACTTACTGCGTTTATTCACTAAATTACCTTTTTGGGAAAAGAAACGAAAAGAGAGGGGAAAAATAATATGGAGGGAAGACGTGGTCGTGGACGAGGTCGTGGCCGTGGGACTAAGCAAGCCCAAGAGCCAAGAGAAGAAAAGGAAACAACAGCTGAACAAGAGCAAGGACCGAGGGTTGAAGCCGGGGACCAAATGGCGACGGCAATTCAACAAATGACAAACATTTTAACAAGTTTGGTGGATCAACAAGGTCAAATACCTGTGAATCAACCTCTGAACCCTGAAATAGGAGAAGATCAGGCTCTTGAGATGTTTCAGAAGTTTGCCCCTCCGAAATTCCTTGGAGGGCCTGATCCGGACATAGCTGAACAGTGGCTGGAGGCCATGATCAACATATTTACAGCTTTGAACTATACCGAACAAAGACAAGTGAACTTTGCGGTATTTCAATTTGAAGGACCAGCCCGAGCGTGATGGAACATGATTAAGGCAAAGTGGGAAAGAGAACAAACCGTATGAACATGGGCTAACTTCCTAAAGGAATTTAACAAAAAATATCTCCCACCTTTAGTCCAAGAAAGGAGGGAGGATGAGTTTATTGGATTACGCCAGGGAACCCAAAGTGCGGCCGAATATGAAACGAAATTTACCAAATTGTCTAAATTTGCTTCCAAATTAGTGGCCACGGAACCAAGAAGAGTGAGACGGTTTATACAGGGATTGAATTTGGAAATTCAAGAAGCTCTATCGGCGGTTCAAGTTAATACATTTACGGCGGCCCTTGAGAAAGCCCAACGAATTGAGAATGCAAAGGCACAGGTAAAAGCCTTCCAAACTCGGAAAAGAAGTGCAACTGGTAGTGTGATTGAGAAACCTAGTGAAACGATAGCACCTTCTAAAGTGCAGAAAGTGAACCCGTTACCCCGCCCACCATGGACATTAGGGGTGGTAGATGAAAGGTCTACAAAAGGAAGTCAAATCGGACATGGAGAGAGGTCTCAGGAAAGCCAAAAGGTGGCTTCTCACCTGGTCTGTGGATACTGTGGAAAGGCAAATCATGCCGAAAGTGATTGTTGGAGAAAAGGGCGGAAGTGTTTAATTTGTGGAAGTGGTAACCACCAGGTTAGCAACTGTCCGAGGAAACAGTCACGTGAAAGTAATACTCAGCCACTGGAGGGCACTAAATCAAAACAAGCAAATGAAAGAGGAAACCGAACAAAAGTACCGGCAAAGGTATATGCCTTAGACAACCAACAAGCTCCTGAGCCATCTGAAGGTAAAAAAAAAATTTCGAGGACCAAATTTCTTAAGGGGGAGAGTGTGTGACAACCCGAAAATTTTCACATTTTCTAAGTAATATTTTATTTCCTTGCCTATATTTTTATACTGTCCTTTGAAATATTAAATTTTCTATGTATTTTATAAGTAAGTACAGTTTTAAAATTATGAGTTAGTGTACGTTAGTTTGAAGTGCGTTATGGACGTGGGACCCGCTAGTGCGATATAATTTTGGTGACTAAGTGAGTTTTATGCTAAGTGTTATTATTTTACAAGGTGCTAGGAGATAATTGGAGATTAGTTAGATAGATTACCACTGAGAGACAAGAGGATAAGTTTGAAAACAAAAGGTGCCAAGTGTCGCGATTTGGTTGGGGTTGGACTTTGACTATTTTTCCTCCACCTTTACTAAACATAAAATTTGACCAAGTCATCTTCATCTTCTCCATAAGCTGGCCGAAAATTTTGAGGGAAGGAAAGGGAGAGAAACTTCATTTTTCACTTCAATTTCTTGCTCCATATTGAACTCCAACCAGAAATTTTGCAAAACCCACCATAAAAGTGCTAGGTAAGGTGGTTTTCAGGGTGTTTGTGGAGTTATTTTGGAGGACAAAGCTTAAGCTACCATCTTCCTTAGGGAGATAAGGTAAATTTTCAAGAAACTCCTTCTTTACTTCAATTAATGGGCAATTTGTGGTTATAGTTGTTAAATTAGTAATTTTGTGAGAAAATTTCATGGGTTGTAGTGGATTTATAGATATTTTAGTTTTCTTGGTGAAATTTCTGCCATAATATGAAGATTGATGATTAGTCATGGTTTGATAGTTTTGATAAATGAAATATCTAGTGTTTAGATGGTAGTTGACTTGGTTTAAAGAAAATTCTGGTTTGTGGGTACAAATTCCAGCTTAGGGTTCCAATGGTAGTAATCTGCCCTGTCTGCCCGAATCTGTTTGGCCATGTTAGAGGCTGAAATAGCCTTATCACAAAACATAAAATTTGTAGAGAATGATGTTTTCTAGTTGCCTACAAAATTTCAACTCAATCGGAGCAAAATAGCCTGTCAAAAGATGGAAATACCCTGACTGCCATAGGATTAAAGTCAGTGAACAGTTTTGACAGTGAACCAATTTGATCATGGTTTTTCACCTTGATACGTACTGAATTAGTATTTAGCCAAAACATTAAAGTCGTAGTACTATATCTTATCTTTCCAACGTCCCTGAGAACGTCTTAATCGGACTTCGGTAGCCTGAGTTATGGCCATTTGAATGTACTGCAGTTGACTAGCCTGTAGGTAGGAATCCAATTCTGTAAATTGGGAATATGACTTAGATACACTATAAACTGGACTAAGTGTGCTCCATCAAAATTGTAGCCCTCTGTCTTAGCTTCGAAACAGTATAAATTGCACCTCAATCCGATAAGCGTAGCCTCGGTTGTGTCTGTTACGCAAAACAACGTCATATCTGTCTTTTGTTTCTTGACTCAACCTTCATTTCCGCACATGTTCCTAGCTTGATTTTGTACTTGTATGACTTGGAGCCTATGGAATGGCTATTGAAATGAGATGATTTTGTGTGTGACTTTGGGATTGATTGAGGAAAATAATGAAGCCATAAATGGCTGGAAAATAGGTAAATACAAAGGGCGTGCTGCCCAAATTTACACTCGAGGATTAGGTAACGATTTGAGAGCGAATACCACGTGAACCATCTAGGGTATTTACGTCTTCTTTTATCAAGGTATATAAGTTAGTATTCAGTCGAAACTTGTACCCTTGAAAAAATGAAATTTCCGACTAATAAAAATACGTTTTCTTTGCCACTTCGAGTCAAATAGCGATTTTAAAGTTTTACAAGTGAGCATAAGTTCTATAAATATTTTACTTATGTCTTTCGGTTTAAATGTATTCTTTTCACTACCAAAATCATATTTATACTTTGTACTAGTACATATTCAAATTTTCTTTGAATCAGTTTAAATCACTTAAATCTTTGATGGTTGAAGCATAATGTGTTCTTTTGATTATATTAGGGTTCATCGGTGACTGACGGTATTATCCGGCAGGGTATTTTGGATATTATTTTGCGTAAATATGTGAGTGTTCCTTGTTTGTTATATTTTCATTGACTATGTGGCTTGTTCTTGATTATATGACTTGTTATGAACGAATGACAACATGTTAAATGTTTTCAATGATTGCTTAAAATGAGTTTTCTAGGCGAGTGTGTACTTTATCGCACTCGACCTAAATGAATGTGAAATTTTCAATGATTAAATAATTAAATGCTAGTTGCGCATGAATGTAAGCCGTTTGGCTGAATTGGGCCCTTGCCTTTCGTTGCCGGTCGACTCGAGCCAGAAGCGGACTCGGTCGAGTGATTTGGTAACCCTGGGTGAACGTTTGGCATACTCAAATTGTGACGGCCCCACCTCCCCCTGGGCGTACCCTAGGGTTTAGCGGACCTCCTGCCCAACTCTCGCCAGGACTCATTCACTCGTATCACGTGCATACATCCATCGACAATAAATAAAATCGCAATTCACACTTACAAGTTACATCGATGCATATTCAAGATACAAAGCCTCTATATACCCAAACGGGTTCATAGTGTATACAATCCAAGTACAATCATCCTAATCAAGTGATAGCGCGAGTACAAGTCAAAAGTCAAAAACAACTAGGCTACGCTAGTCTTTACATATCTCATGCCTCGCTCGTACCCCTGTAAGGAAAACAAATGGCGTGGAATGCGCTAAAAGCCCAGTGAGGTTCCAAATAGGAAATTGACCATTATTTATAAGTACAAGTTTTCGATATAGCAAAGTAACGAGCATGAAGAGTTCATAAAAGTGAGCAATAACACTTCAAGTAGCAATCTCAAAATAAGCGAGTATAAAAGTTTTCAGAAGAAACAATAATCCAATAAACAATAATCATTCCAAAGCATAAGGATATGGATGGCTCTCAGGAGCCAACTTCCCATTTCATCATCAGGAGCATGATCACGTAATAGTTGACACTCCGTCAACTTTCAAGTAAAGGAACTAATCCAGTAGAGCACCACTTACACTACTCTCCGTCCACCATTCAAACCCCCTACTGGGCCCAAAATCCTCAATAAACACGGGTGGTAATACTCGAGTATACCGATTAGTCGAGGAGATATCACTCCACTCGACAAACAAGAGACCCAGGGTTCGTTATCCAATCGACCAAGCCCTTGCCGGCTCGACTCGAGTAACTTGTCGCAAGGTTTCTGGAATTCCAGGAAGTGCGCACATCATAAACAAGTATATCAAATCAATTTCAACAATAAACAAGTATATATCAAATAAGGGCAAGTGCGATAAAGTACACTCTTGCCCGATCAAACCAATCATATATCATTCAATCATATTGATCAAGTATTGGAAACAAGTGTCCAGTTCAATCAGGTATTTGGAAGCACTCACCAAAATGAAGTGCCCCTAGTAATCACGTCTGGGTTATACTCCGGGTTCGGAGTCCAAATCTGCGATAAAACTTTGTTTCAGAACTTTGAAAAATGACTAAGGTTCGAAACTTAGACGTTTCGTTCAATAAGAATCAAGAAATGGAAATTCACTTGGAGAATATTCGTGAAACACTCGCTCGCTTTTCAAACTATATAACTTTGTAACATTTATACTTGGAAATGCCATTTGAGTCGAAAGTACAAGGAAGACGTATTTCTAGTAGTCATGGTTGTATTTCTCAAGGGTACAAGTTCGGCCAAATCCTTTCCTATATACCTCGGTAAAAGAAGACGCAAATATCCTAGATAGTTCAAGTGGTAATCGCTCTTAACCCTTACTTAAGTTGCAAGTATATCTACCTAGCCCTTGAGCGTAAATTTGGGCAGCACGCCCTTTGTATTTTCCTATTTTTCAGCCATTTATGGCTTCATTATTTTCCTCAATCAATCCCAAAGTCATACACAAAATCATCTCATTTCAATAGCCATTCCATAGGCTCCAAGTCATACAAGTACAAAATCAAGCTAGGACCATGTGCGGAAATGAAGTTTAGCAAAAGACAGATTTGACGTTGTTTTGCGTAACGGACACAACCGAAGCTACGCTTATCAGATTGGGGTGAAATTTATACCGTATCGAAGCTAAGATAAAATCCTACAACTTTGATGAAGATGACTCAGTCCAGTTTGTAGTGTATCTAAGTCAAAATATCAAATTACAGAACCAGAATCTCACACTCGGGCTAGTTAACCGCACTATGTATAAACAACCATAACTCAGGCTACCGAAGTCCAAACGAGGTGATTCAGGGGCGTTGGAAAGTAAGACATAACACTACAACTTTAATGTTTTGGCTAAATGATAGTTCAGTATGTATCAAGGTGAAAAGACACGATCAGATTGATGAAATGTCAAAACTGTCCATTGGACTAAACCTATGGTAGTCAGGGGTATTTCGGTCTTTTCACAGGTACATTGCTCCGATTGAGCTGAAATTTTGTAGAAAACTATAAAACATCATTCTATACAACTTTCATGTTTTATGCTAAGCCTAATTTGGCCTCTAACATAGGGAACTAGAACCGGGCAGAACTGAAGCTTCAATTTCCAGAAATCTGGAATTTTGCTATATTCAAGCTATAATTCACATTTTTACCTTGAAACTACCACTACCATCTCCTTTAAAAGATTATATACCAGATATATACATCATACAACACCTAACCCACAAGAAACCCTAACTCAAAAGTCATCCATCTAATCATCAAAATCACTTGGAACAAGCATCACAAGCACAACACTAACATTAATACCTAACTTAATCATGATTAATGGAGAAAGAAAGGTTGATCAGCCTTTATGCCTCAAGACAAGAGCTTACAAGAATGATCCTCCACCTCTCCTTGAAATTTTTGGTTCCTTAAGCTTCCCAAGCTTCCAAACTAATGATTAATCGGTGTAGTTTTTCTTGGTTGCACTCAAAAGGTTGGATTCAAGGTAGAAGATTGAAAACTCTCCTCACTCTTTTGCCTCTCCTTGCTCTCAGCCAAAACAGAAAGAAAATGAGGGAAATGAACTGAAATGAGAGATAAGAAGGCAAGACAAAAGGGTTGGTCAAGGAACCATAGGTGGTTGACACTTGTCATCACCAAAACCAACTAAAATTTTGTTTTCTTTTCCTTGCATTTTGGCCACATATTTCGGTTATATGGCTGAGGATGAGGGGGGATATTTTGCAAAAATATCAAGGGTATGTGGTGGTAGGGCAAGTGGTGGTCAAGTGGTGGGTTCAATCGGTAGTGATCGATATCCGTCGGTTCGAGCCGATTTTCTTAAATCACGTATACTAGGGTTTTTAACTTATAATTCACTAACTTATTATTATCACCTCTAATCCCACACTTAATATCATCTAAAACTCACTTTTAATCACCAAATTTGATCCACACTTCGTACCGGATAGTCGCACTACGGATAGGCGTAAAACCCTAATTCACGCTAACTTAAAAAATGAAAAGTGAAACCCTACTTTCTAGGTTCATTTGCACTTATTGTGGGGTGATTGAGTAGTAAAGCTATTAGAAAGGAATAAACACCAAATAAAAGGACATTTAAGAAAAATGTGAGGGATTTTACAATTCCCTTGATTCCAGTTAGGGTTTCGGGTAAAATATGAGAGATTTGAGAAAACCGAGTAGTCACAAGTAAAACTAGGGTTTTTTTTTCTTTTTTTTATTAGAATTTAGGGTTTCTAGTCTTTAAAACAAAATAATGTCTTAAAACAATGTCTTAAAATAAAAATAAACTAAAGGAAGCATAATATATTTTTTTAGACTAAACAACAATAGTATCCTAAAAGTTGGGGTATCACACGAGTATTACCTTGTTGTCGGGTGGAGCCTGGCCAACGTCCAGGAGGGGTGAATGAAATGAATGAACGAATGTCAATGCAAACGAGGGTTTTACTTACAAAAATGCATTTTTAAATGATTGGAGGAATAAGGGGAATGATAGGAGAATGAATGAACGAACGAACGAATGAAAGGCTCCCTGTGAGCCCGTATCCTTTTAATGAATGTGTTAGTATTGCTTTCCATTGTAAATGTTTCGTGAATTATTGATTATTGATGGTTAATGCATTGAACCTATTGTTTGATTATGTGTTCGGAACCTCACTGAGCTTTTAGCTCATCCCTTTAGTTTTGTTTTCCTTAACAGGGGGAAGGCGAGCAAGGACGAGAGCTCGGTATAGACTAGCCTAGACTAGTTTTAGATTTTTGTAATGGTTCTCGCCCTACTTTTCGGCACGGGCTGGATGTACGAAGGATTGAGAGCCTTTGTATATTCGGTGTTTGTACTCCTTTTTGAGATAGAAATGTATATAAGTTTCATTTTAACTTTCGCTGAAGTGAACGACTGAGTCCCGGCGAGAGCTAGGCAGACGGTCTGCTAAACCCTTTGGTTCGCCTTAGGGGGAGGTGGGGTCGTCACAAGAAACATCTCGAAAAGTTTGATAAAAAATCTGATGAGGGAATTTTCTTGGCATATTGTGAGAATAATAGAAGCTTTAGAGTCTACAATCGAAGGAATTTGGTTATAGAGGAAACTATACATATCACTTTTGATGAATTTAATGGTGACATTTCCAAAAGTAGTGGTGAAGATGATGATGCAGGTATTGAAGAAAAACTAAAGAAACTCACAATCACTAACCAAGGCATTGCTTCACCAGAAAATGATTCAATGTAAGATGAAACTCAAGACAGTGACAGAGATACTAGTACACCTAACGATCTTCCAAGAGCTTGGAAATTTGCTCAAAACCACCCTAAGGAGCTCATCATTGGTGATCCATCCGAGAAGGTCAAAACTCGTTCCTCCTCTAAACAACTGATGGATAATTTTGCGTTAGTTTCATACTTTAAACCCAAAACTGTAGTTGATGCTTTGAAAGATGAGAACTGGATTTTAGCTATGGAAGAGGAGTTAAATCAATTTGAAAGGAATAAGGTATGGACATTAGTTGCTAGACCAAAAGATCATTCTATCATTGGCACAAAGTAGATTTTTAGAAACAAAATGAATGACAAAGGTGAAGTAGTAAGAAATAAGGCCAGACTTGTTGCCAAGGGATATACTCAAGAAGAAGGAATTGATTTTGATGAATCATTTACACCCGTAGCTAGACTGGAATCAATTATAATGTTTTTGGCCTTTGCATGTTTCAAGAACTTTAAATTATTTCAAATGGATGTTAAAAGTGCTTTCTTAAATGGATTTATTGATCAAGAAGTATATGTTGATCAACCTCCTGGTTTAAAAAATGAAATTTATCCAAATCATGTATTTAAACTCTCAAAAGCTTTCTATGGACTAAAACAAACTCCAAGAGCATGGTATGAACGTTTGAGTGGTTTTTTGATTAAAAATGGTTTTAAAAGAGGTATTGTGGATACTACTCTTTTCACTAAGTAAAGTTCACGTGATCTTTTAATTGTGCAAATATATGTGGATGATATTATATTTGGTGCTACTAATGAGAGCTTGTGCAAGGATTTTTCCAATATCATGCAAAAAGAGTTTGATATGAGCATGATGGGAGAATTAAATTTCTTCTTTGGACTCCAAGTGGTTCAAACCCAAGATGGAACGTTCATCAACCAAGCAAAATACACCAAGGAGCTGCTCAAAAGATTTGGAATGGAGGATTCAAAATAGGTCGGAATACCTATGTGTACATCTACCAAGCTTGACAAAGATGAAGAAGGTACAAAAGTTGATGAAAAGAATTATAGAGTTATGATTGGTAGTTTGCTTTACTTAACTGCTAGTAGATCAGATATCATGTTTGCTGTGTGCTTATGTGCTCGTTTTCAGTCTTTTCCAAAGGAATCTCATTTAAATGCAGTAAAAAGAATTCTTAGATATCTAAAAGGAACCTTGAATTTTGGTCTATGGTATCCTAAGTGTCATTAACTTCCTTTGTGTGGATTCTCTGATGCTGACTTCGGCGATTGTAGGGTTGATAGAAAAAATACAACAGGTATATGTAACTTTCTTGAAAATTGCTTAGTATCCTGGTTTAGCAAGAAACAAAATACTATTTCATTATCTACAACTGAAACTGAATATGTTGCCGCTGGAGCTTGTTGCGCTCAATTATTATGGATGAAAAACACATTGAATGATTTTGGATTGATGTATGATTGTGTGCCTATGTATTGTGATAACACTAGTGTAATAAATTTGACAAAAAATCCCATCCAACATTCTAGGACAAATCACATAGACATAAAGCATCATTTCATTCGCGATCTTGTCCATAAGGGTGAAATTTGTGTTCAATATGTCTGTTCAAATGACCAAATTGCTGATATTCTGACAAAAGCCTTACCACTGGATCAATTCGTGTCTTTGAGAACAAAATTGGGCGTTTCAGAAAAAATTCTCTGGTCACTCTTTATCGAACGTCCGATGTGTTAGAACGGACGTCCGACAGTGTTCTTGACCACCTACCTAGAAAATTTTGGTTTGGACGGAGGTGTCGGACGCTCTATTTCGTTCGGCAATCCGACACTCAAAAATTGCGTCTTATAAGGAAGCCCTCTGCGTTATTCAGTTTATTCTTACCCTTTTGCCTCGGACGCAACTCTTCATATTCTCTCAATTTCAAAATTCAAATTCATCTCTTTTCGGAACAAGTACCAAGAAATCACTCTGACCGACACCTTCACATACCTATTGCGAGTTTATTGCGCATCATAACTTCCCCTAACCGCCGCCAACTTCACTATAAATCCCAATTCTTACCTGAAACCCTAACCACAAAAATTTCTCCCTCTGTGGACAGTTCGTGCTTCCACTGTAGTTCATACTGTACTCCTCATCGTTTGATACTTATTTGCATCACATTACATAATAAAACCACACTGCATTGCAATCATGGTGAGGATTAGAGAAGGATCTGTAAGTGCCGGATGCACCTTCAGGCTTCGTGATGAGGAGGATGAAGATGTTCAAGTTATCAAACCATCCATTAAATCACCCAAAAAGAAAACTGAAAATCGTGGTGGTAAAACGAAGCAATCTGCAAGGAAAAAGCAGAATGCGCAAACCAGAGAGCCATCGGTTGAACTATTCGATGAGCAGATGGAGGAGCTTCAATCTGAAGGGCATCCAGTAAGTGGCAATGAAGAGGAACTAGAGCAACCTACCAATGTAGATGTAACCACCATGAAATCACCCAGAAAAGAAAAAAGGACTGCCAAAAGGAAGAGCATTGCTCAACCCAAGGGAAGGCAAACTGCTGATCCCTCTGGGAAACAGCAGGATGCAGGGAAAAATGCTGAGGAATAGCAGATTGATGAACCATCTACCAGGAAGTCACCAAGGACAAGATCTGGTGTCCAGAGTGCTGCACCAACTACTCAGTGTAGTGGAAAAAGAAAGTATCCAGAAAATGAAAAACTAGGGACCCAAACTGCTGTTGATCCAACTCCCCTGTCCAAGTTCATAGATGATGAAGCCAGAGAGGGGTTTGAATGGATCTCGCAGAAAGGCTTCATCACTCAAAGGACCATCATTCCCTACGAATTCCGTAAGCTTGACCTTGAATCTGTTCTCAACCTTTTTGAATTCCAAAAATGGACCCATCTTTTGACCATTCCAAACACCTACTATCCTGACATGCTTCATCAATTCTTTACAAACCTTAGAATGGGTAAATCACATACTGATCTCATTTCACGTGTCAATTCTGTTAACATAGAGTTGAATCCTGATATTGTCAACTCTGTTTTGGAAACCAAAATTGAAGATGGTTTTAAAGGCAAAATTGTAAATTTCTTTTCTTACGAAGAATTTTCTATTGCATACCATCACTTTCATGTTGCAAAATTGATGACCTATTTTCAGTCTCACTTTAATACTCCTACTGAGGCAAGATTGGAAGATCTTAGTCCTCAAAACCTGATCATTTTTACCATAATTTCAAATCTGTTGGTGCCCACTGATGGTCACAGAACTGATGCAAACAAAATGGAACTTTATCTGTTCTACTGTTTTCTTAAAAAAATCCGAATTGATTTTGGTTTTGACATGTGCAAATTTCTGATCAAAATCAGCACTGACAGCCGTAGGAAACTGTCCTATGAAAAATTTTTTACTCCCAGTTTTACTCATTTTGAAATTCCCTTTACTGGCAAATCTCCAAAAGAGAGTGCATCAACTGTGTTTTCAAAGGCTTACTTTGAAAGGAAAAATCTGAAATTTTTTGAGGGTCATTGGTGCTACAAAGAAACTGTCTCTGAATCTAGGAGAAAAAATCTTCATAAAACTCCTGTAACCCCTAGGACTCCTCGAGACCAGTCTATGTATGTGACACCCTTCACCATTCATCCTAGAAGGTCAGCCTTTATGCATACTTCATCCAACCTTGAGGTCATCTCTCTGCTTGATGACCTCAAACAACATATTCTGCTTCTTGAAGATGGCTTGATGATGACCATGACTTCTGATCAACAAGCCACCTTCGTTGCCAAAAGGATTTGTGAGTTAGGGTTTTGAATTGTTTAGTTGTATTTCTTATTGTTTAGATAGAATATGATGTGAATAAGCTTAGATAGGGAGTGGTAGTAGTGGTTTTATACATGAATAACAAGATTATCACTTGAATGCATTAATTCCAACTTTACGTTTTTGTATTACCCTGTTCTGATTGGTTTCATTCGGCCATGATGGAGGCCGAATCAGCCTAAGATTAAAACATGAAAGTTGTATAAAATGATATTTTATAGCTTCCTGTAAAGTTTCAACTTAATCCGAGCACTGTAGAACATGAAATGACAAAATTACCCTTGCTGCCATAGGTATAATTTTGTGGACAGTTTTGACATTTCCTCATTTTGGCTGCTTTTTTTCACCTTGATCTGTATCAAATTAGCTTTTGGTGAAAACATGAAACTTTTAACCCTATGTTTCAGCTTTCCAACACAACTAGAAACACTTCAAACGGAATTGTGTAGCCAGAGTTATTGTCATTTAAATTCAGTACTGACAACCGTACTGACAAGCACATTTTGGTTCTGTAATCTGTACTTTTGACCTGGATCAATTGTGAACTGGTTTGAGTGGTCTTCATGAAAGTTGTAACCCTTTGTCTTAGCTTCAAAATGGTATAAAGTTCACACCAATCCGATAAACGTGACTCTAGTTGTGACCAAAATGTTATAAGATGTCGAATCTGCTATTTAGTCTTTTGCCTTCAAAACTTGATTTCCGATTGGATTATTATACTTGTGTTGTACTTGGATGATTTTGAGCCTATTGAACGGCTATTGTGATGAGATTATTTGTATGTGTTTTGGAGCTGAATTAAGAAAAATAATGAAGCCATGAATGGTTGGAAAATAGGTAAAAACAAAGGGCGTGCTGCCCAAATTTTCACTCGAGAGTTAGGTAGATATACTCACGACTTGAGTAAGGGTTTGAGGACGAATCAAACTTGAATCGTCTAGGGTATTCAAGTCTTGTTTCATAGAGGTCTATAAGTTAGCATTCGGCCGAAACTTGTACCTATGGAAAAATGAAATTTACGACTAATAGAAATACATTTTCTCCATTTCTTCGACTCAAATGGTATTTCAAGTATAATTGCTTCAAAGTTTCAAAGTTTTAATAGCGAGTATGAATTTTTCGGAATTTGATAAGTATCTTGAATACTACTTAAACGAGTTGCATTTACTTGATTTTCTTGAAGCGAAACTCCTATGTTTCGCACTCTAGAGAGTTTTACATTCGTAAATGATATTTTATCGCAGATTTGGACTCCAACCAAGGAGTTGTGTGACAGCCCCACCTCCCCCTAAGGCGAACCAGAGGGTTCGGCGGGCCGCCTGCCCAGCTCTCGCCGGGACTCAGTCGTTCACTACATTCCTCAAACAGATTACAAGATAAAACTCAAATATTACATCAAATTCTCCAATAAATAATTACATATCAAAAGCGAAGCGTCCATGCTTCCACTGCGCCACTCTGATCCATGATCCAACTATTATACAAGAGGAAGTCCAAATTCAAAGTACACATGAGATAATTCATCCGATCACAGGAATAAGTACTACAAGCCTTTCTTCGCCTTGAGCCCTGTGGAGGGGAATAAAATATTTTTGGGGTGAGCTAGAAGCTCAGCGAGTAACCAGTAAAATCAGTAATCAAATCGGTTTAACAATAGTTCATTTCAATGATGTCATAAATCAATGATGTCATAATTCAAATGATAAGTCCAGAAACAATTACAACATTTACAAAACATTAAATATGGAGTATCAATAATTCAAGAAACATTTACAATGGAAAACAATAGTAACATTCATGAAAAGGATACGGGCCCACATGGAGCCAAATATTCGCGCGCTCGCTCGTTCTCCTGCCATTTCCCCTTATTCCTCCAATTATTTGAAAATTTTCATTTTGTGAATAAACCCTCGTTTGTTCGTTCATTTGTTCATTTCATTCACCCTTTCCTGGGCATTGTCCAGGCTCCACCAACCTCCACCAACCTACAAAGGTAATACTCGAGTATACCAAAACGTTCACCCAGGTCACCATATCGCCCGACCGAATCCGCTTCTAGCTCGAGTCGATCGGTAACAAGGGGCAGTGGCCAGTTCAGCCAAAAGGCTTACATTCATGCGCAACTAGCATTTAATCATTAATCATTGAAAATTTCACATTTATTTAGGTCGAGTGCGATAAAGTACACACTCGCCTAGAAAACTCGTTTTAACAATCATTGAAAGCACTTAACACATTATCAATCAATAATAACAAGCCAATAAGTCAAGGAAATATAACAAACCAGGAACACTCACATGCAAGCACGCATGATATGCAAGAAAACAGTTCAAAAGTAAATAATGCAGGAAAACAGTTCAAAAGTAACTTTGGAAACAGTTCAAAAGTAAATAATGCAGGAAACGGTTCATAAATAACTTTAGAAATAGTTTGAGGTCACTCACCTCCATGGCTCAGAAATCATCCATCATATAACATTGCCTTGCGCAAATCCAAGTCTTCGATCCCAAACTCAATGCAAACAAATCCCTTCAAAGTTCGGACAGCACTTCCCCTGAATTTGCTAACTTTTCCAGCCATCATGGCTTCATTATTTCCTCAGCTAGTCCCAAAGTCACACGAAATATAAATTCTTCACAACGGCCGTTCAATAGGCTCCCAATAGTACAAGTACAATTCAAGCTCTAAAATATTCCAATAAGCACAATATAGGGCTCCAATAAGACTCGATTACAAGTCATAAACCAATTCCAAATACCACCAAAATAGGGCTCCATAAGAATGTATAAGCACTAGAGTAAACCAGGAAAAATCCGGAAATTATTTAGCTTTAACCCTGAAAAAAATAGTTTTTGACGTCATTTTGCGGTAATGGCACCAAAGGCGCTACGATAGTCGGATGAAGGTGAAAGATACACCGTTTCGAAGCTAAGAGATAGGGCTACAATATTACAGAAGGTCACTCAACCCAGTTTCAAGTGTAACCAGGTCAAAAATGTAAGATACTACACCAGAATCGCAAAAATAGATTCACAGAACGCATTCTAGCGGAAACATCATAAATCAGGCTACCTAAGTCCAAATCCAGAAATTCCAAAGCCAGACGAAAGCTAAGGAATAGGGATACATTTCATCAGAAGACCTCAACACCCAATTCGGCAGAATTCCAGCCAAAAAAACCAATTACAGGTGCAATTCTTACATTCGGGTAAAACCAGGACAGCAAGGGTAATTTTGACGTTTCTCATTCTACGCTACTCCGATTGACCTGAAATTTTGTAGGCACCTCTAAAATTTCATTCCCTACAACTTTTATGTTTTAAGCCAAGTCCAATTAGGCCTCTAAATAGGAGCTATAAATTCGGGCAGAATGTATTCATCATAACCCTAACTTTCCAAAATTTCTTCCAAAACAGAAATTGGTTGCAATTAACCACTTTTCCCACCTCCTAGAGTCATTATATACCATTTACAATCATCATAGATAGCCACACAATCATGCTCATATTAAAACAGAAAAATCCCCAAAAATAATAAAACTTCATCACTTCAACCACAAATCAAGAAATAATCCATAAACTTGCATCTCATACTACCACTAATCATGATTTAAGCATCAATTAAGGGAGGAGGGTGGTTCTTCACAACTTACCTTAGAAACAAGAGAGAGGGAGCAATAGGTTCTCTTAGCTTTCCAAATAACTCCACAAATCAACTCACAAACACTAAGTGAAGAGGTTTTATGGAGAGATTGCAAGATTAAATGGTTAGATTGTTGAACTTGAGCAAGATTGAAGCCAAAAATTGAAGAGTTTTCTTTCTTTTCTTGCCTTGAAGAAGTCGGCCAAGAGGAAGACAAAAATGAGGAATTTTGGTGAATTTTTAGTTATTTAAGTCAATTGGTAAGACATGGAATAGTAGTCAAATGGTCCACCCAATAGCCAAGTGACACTTGTCACTTAATTTAATGCTTGCCTAACTTTTGTCTCTCTCATACCAATCCACTTAGCATCCTCTACTTATCTCTTAACACCCGATAAATTAATTCCAGTATTCAAAACTTAACCTATTTGGCCGAATTTTTCCGAACTTTTCGCACTAGTGGGTCCCACGTCCGATATATGCTCTTAATTTCTCAAAAACTATCCGATACTAGAAAAATCATCCAAAAACTATATTTACTCATAAAAATTATTTTCCCAATTTCTCACATCAATAAAATGTGGAAAAACGTGCAATTATAAAAAAAAATAAAATCGAGTACTTTAAAACAAAATTACAGGTCTCACACTTATACTTTTCGGGGCGTCACAAGTTGGACCTGAACGTGACTTTTGAGAGGCACTAGATGTTTATCTCAATCCGTAACTTTTGATGATTACAAAAAATAGATGTTACTAATATTCTCTGATTAGATCTTTCCAGAATTGGAGCAGAATAAGTTCAAAGGCTAACATATGCTGAAATAGTTGTCGGACGCACATAAAGACTGCATCGGCCGTTCGCCAACCATTGAGTAACTTCGGACGCATGAAGAACCCACTCTCAGACGTCCGAAGATGATGAGCCAAGTCCTCTAAGCTAATTGACCTCGATCAGACGTACAATGCCTGAGTACCGGACGCCCGATAAACGTTGCGACACTTTGGACGCAAAACATTGGAAGCACCGGACGTCTAAACGAACTGAAGGAGAATTTCCAGTTTTACATCTTACCTTCAGACGCATATTCTGGAGGTACCGGACGTCCTAAACATTTCAAGAAAATTTCTTGAACTCACTGCCTGCGTTCGGACGCAGAAAACTAGCCTATCGGACGTTCGACACCACCAACGGCTAGTTGACTCTTCAGCTGCCTTCTATCCGTTGGTAGCATTAATTGAAGAATTTTTTGGTCCCTTATAAAAAGGAAAAAGTCAACCACTTCAAATAACTTTCGCACATTGAGACTACATCAGATCTTGAGTGATTCAAGTGTGAGAATACTCTTTAAAGAAAATTTGTACTCTTAGTTGTGGAAATTTCAATAAACTTTTCAAGTGTGTTTCTATTTTTTCAATAGTGTAGCTTTGTGAGGGTTATTCGAGTGATAGTAAAACTTCCTTGCTTGACCAAGTGCGGTGTGAGAACCCGTAAATTGCATTTTCTAGGTTTTCGCATTTTTCATGACTTGTTTTCTGCACTTTCTGTATCCGGAACATTTTCTAGATAATTTTTATGAGTAAATATAGTTTTTAGATGATTTTTCTAGTATCGAATAGATTTTGAGAAATTAAGAGCGTATACCGGACGTGGGACCCACTAGTGTGAGAAGTTCGGGAAAATTCGGCCAATTAGGTTAAGTTTCGGATACTGGTTGAAATTTATCGGGTGTTAAGAGATAAGTAGAGGTTGAGATGTGATTGATGTGAGAGGGACTTAAAGGATAGAGATGTTTTAAAGGAAGTGACAAGTGTCACCTTAAGAGTGGTTGTAACTTATGACAACTATTCACCTTTTTGACTTATTTGACCAATTGATTAAATATCTCAAAAATTACCACAAAAATCACCATTTCTTACCTCCATTGTGGCCGGCCACCTTGAGCAAGGAAGAAAGAAAAACTCTTCAAAGTTTGGCATCCATCTAGTGCAAATCATCCAAAGCAATCACTTAGACTTGTTTCTACTCCATAAAATCTCTTCTTTAGGTGTTAGTAAGTGGTTTGGTGAAGTGTTTTGGGAAGCTAAGGTGACAAACAACTCTTCCTCTCTTGTTTACTAGGTGAGTGGTGATTGAACTTTCTCCTTCACTTAATGAAGCTTAATTAGTGCCTAGTGGTAGTTAAAGTGATGAATTTTGTGGTTTACTTCTTGGTTTTGGATGAATTGATGAAGTTTCAATTTATTGATGAATTTTCAGGTTTAATATGAATGTGACGTTGTGGCTATCCTTGATGATGGGAACTGATGTTTAATGACTCTAGGAGGTGGAAAAAGTGGAAGATTGCAATTAATTTCTGTTTTGGAAGAAATCTGGAAAATTAGGGTTCTTGGTTCTTCATTCTGTCCGAAATTTTTGGTCCTATATAGAGGCCTAATTGGCCTTACCTCAAAACATGAAAGTTGTAGGGAATGACATTTTAGAGGTGCCTACAAAATTTCAGGTCAATCGTAGTAGTGTAGAGTGAGAAAAGTCGAAATTACTATTGCTGTTCTGGTTTACCCGAAATTGGGATTTGCGACTGTAATTGGTTGTTTTGGCTGGAATTGCTTCCGAATTGGTTGTTGAGGCCTTCTGATGAAATTTATCCCTGTTTCTTAGCTTTCAACTGGTTTTGGAATTTCTGGATTTGGACTTGTAGAGCCTGAGTTATGATGTTTCCGCTAGAATGCATTTTGGTGAATCTGTTTTACGTTGTTGATGAAGTATCTTGCATTTTTGACCTGTTTGCACTCAAAACTGGGTTGAGTGACCTTCTGTGATGTTGTAGCCCTGTCTTTTAGCTTCGAAATGGTGGGTCTTTCACCCTCATCCGATAATCGTGGTGCATTTGGTGCTATTACCGCAAAGTAAAGTCAAAACCTGTTTTTTTCAGGGCCAAAGTTAATTGCATGTCCGAAATTTCTGGTTTTCTTTAATGTTTGTATATGTTTATGGAACCCTATTGGGGTCATACTTGGCATTGGTTTATGACTCATTATCGAGTCTCCTTGTACTTGTTTGCATGTTTTAGGGCTTGCTTTCATTCCGGTCATTTCCTAGCTAACTTTTGTACTTGTACTACTTTGAGCCTCGTGAACGGCTTTTGGGAAATGAGATGACTTTTGTGTGAGATGTTGGGACTGATTTGAGGAAATAATGAAGCCTTAATGGCTGGAAAAGTAAGAAATTTAGGGGAAGTGCTGCCCGATTTTCTAGGCCGTTTGGTTCTTTTAAGTTGGATTTGCCTTTTGGTAGAAATGAAAGGGCTTTTGGGTTGTTGAACCTAGGTCTTCATGTTATCTTTTTATTCCCAAAAATCATGTTTTGTACCCTTGCATTCGTAATTATTTGGCGAGGCATACGACTAGTAGTCGAGCCTCATGTGCATTTTGTTTACTCGATTATGGATGTGAAACCTTCAATTGGTTTATTTTGATTATTTTAGGGTTTCTTGGCGATTAAGGCCAATCTGAAGTAAAAACTTTTGAAGTTGAATCGGTGAGTGTATCACTCCCCTCCATTGTTGTTTAACTTGATTTCTGCTCTGCAATCTGTTTATTTGTTCGAGACGAGGGTGTACTTTATCACACTCGTTCTCTTGTCTGTTCGTATGCCAATTTACTATGCAAAATTTGAATCTGTTATCTGTGTCTGCATCTGTTCGGATTTCTATGACCTATGAGCTCAATCCTGTGGCTAAGTTATTCGAGTCGGGCCGACAAGGGCCTGGACGATTAGATAACGAACCACGGTAGTCTGTTCTGGGATTTTGGGTATTGAGACCCTTGATTCCGGGTATACTCGAGTATTACCATTTATGTTCAAATACGGTGAGCGGGCCCGGAAAATGGGTGTTTGGTGGACGGAATTCGATGCGAAGTGAGGTCTACGGACGCGTTGGTTCTATATACGTTAACGGAGAGTCAATCGGTTTGGATCAAGTATTGCGCTGGAAATTTGGCTCCTGAGAGCCACCTGTATCCTTCTGATTTGAATCATTAGTTACTTTACTTTACATCTGGCATGTGTATCTGATTTGTTAAATGCGAAATGCCATGATTTTCTGCTATATGTTTGGTACCTCATTGAGTGCAAGCTCACCCCTTTCTGTTCCTTTTTGTTTTCCTTACAGGAAAATAAATACTTTTGGACTGGATTTGACAAATGGTTGCCGAATTGAGCTAGTTAGACATATCTTTTGTATAGCTCATTGATTTAAACCCTAAATATACTTTTGGGTCCGTTTCTCTTTTGGATTTGGCAAACCGTACATGTATCCACTTTTGAATCACTTTGGTATGCCCTTTGGGTTGTATATGCTAACTTTAGAGATGTAAATATTTGCTTGACGTTTGGTTGGGTTTTGCCATGTCGGTTCCTATTCATGGCCGACTCCGATTTCGTTTTGTTTTATTCTGGGATTTTGACTTGTCTATGCGCGTTGTACGGTCCGGAACGTACTCGATCATTCTAATCTGAACCGTTAGTCCTGGCGAGAGCTGGGCAGGCGGTCCACCGAACCCTTTGGTTCGCCTTAGGGTGAGGTGGGACTGTCACAGTTGGTATCAGAGCCATATGCCGACAGTTGGGACTTTAAGTCCTTCGTCTGGAAAAGCCCCGAGCCTCTCGTTCGTGAAAAGTCACGAAGCGAAACTCTCCGTAGGGGATGCCCGCGTGCGGGTGTCAAGCTGATAGGTACCCCGTGATGTGACCCTGAGAACTGTCACAGTTGGTATCAGAGCCTGCTTCGCGTGGTCTCTGCGCGGAGTGAGCCTGGACTAAGTGGTGGATAGGTATGAAGGATTAAGTGCTCGTTTGAGCCTAAGCTCTGAATTGTGAATGTTATAGGCTTTCAATTTTCTTGTGGTATGTGAGGACCATAGATAGGTACGTCTGGTAGGAATTTCAATTTTTGATGATTTACTCTTGGGACTGGCCAGCTCGAGAGGTGAATTGTCTTATTTCGGATTCTTGTGCCTGAGTACTCCAGAGTTGAGGTGGTGTTCGTAGGTGAGAGTTGCATTTTGGGAACATGAATAGGCTTTATTTGACTGGAATGAGTACAAGAGGTTATTGGATATCTAGTTTGCATAGTAAGTGACGTGAGGGATCGGACGGGGTTATTTTAATTGGGTCTGGGACTATATCGCCTTTACTCTTGATTTGCTTTGATACCGCTATGACATAACAATGGTTTGAGTATTGTGCATAGGATTATCTGTCTAATTTGGCATGTATTGGTGTATTTGATTAACCGTTTTCTTGATACATGGTGTGTTATATGTGTATATGTCATTGGTGTTGTGACGCCCCGAAAAAAAATGAGTTTGAGAACCCGGAAATTTCTAATTTTCTAGGGTTTTATTTATTTAATGGCTTGTTTTCTGCGTTTTCTTTAGTAGGGAAATTTTCTAGATATGTTTAAGGAGCAGATATAGTTTTTGGATGATTTTTCTAGTATCAAATAGGTTTTGAGAAATTAAGAGTATATATCGGACGTGGGACCCACTAGTGCGAAAGTTCGGAAAAATTCGGCCAATAAGATTAAGTTCCGGATACTGAGTGAAATTTATCGGGTGTTAAGAGAGAAGAAGAGGAGGTGATTTGATTGATGTGAGAGAGACTTAAAGGATAGAAATGCATTTAATAGAGTGCCAAGTGGCACTTTCTCATTGGTTGGACTTTTTGACTTTTTACCCTTAAGTTAAATATCTCAAAAATTGACTAAAAATCACCATTTTTCACTCCTTGGTGGCCGACTCTCATAAGCTCAAGAAGGAAGAAGATTTCTCCAATTTTCAAGCTTCCATTTAGCTCAATCTTCCAAACCAATTGCATCAACTAGTTTCTACTCCATAAAAGTCTTCCATTAGGTGCTAGTAAGTTGTTTGGTGAAGTTTTTTTAAGGAAGCTAAGGTGTTCTACAACTCCCTCTCTCTTGTTTACTAGGTAAGTGATGATTACACTTCCTCTTACACCTAATGATGTTTAATTTGTGCCTAATGGTGGCTATAGTGTTGAAAATTGTGGTTTATTTCTTGGTTTGGAATGAATTGGTGAAGTTTTTATTTTTTTTGAGGAATTTTCTGGTTTAATGTGATCATGGTGTTGTGGTTATTTATGATGGTTGGTAATGAGGGGTTATGACTCTAGTAGGTGTGTATGATAGGAAATTGCAACCAATTTTGGGTTTGGATTGAAATGTGAAAAGTTAGGTTTCATAACCCCCTTTTCTGTCCGGTTTTGGATCATATGGTTAGAGGCCGAATTGGCCTTTTCTTAAAACATGAAAGTTGTAGGTATTGATGTTTTTGAGATGCCTGTAAAATTTCAGGGCAATTGGAGTAGTGTAGAATGAGATATGTCGATTTTACTGTTGCTGTTCTGGTTGATCAGAATGTGCGAACTGCGATTGTAATCGTCTGTTTTGACTGGAATTGGTTTGGATTTGGATGTTGGTGTCTTCTGATGAAATGTAGCTTGATGTCTTAGCTATCATATGCCTTTGGAATCAATGCATTTGGACCTGTATAGACTGAGTTGGACTAATTACAGCATTGTGTGATTTGTAAACCTGCAATCTCGGTTCTGGTTTGGTATTCTGCATGTTTGACCTAGTTGTGCTAGGATTTGGACTGAGTGGCCTTCTACATTGTTGTAGCCCTATGTTTTAGCTTTCGAATGGTGGGTCTTGCACCTTCATCCGACAATCGTAGAGCCTTTGGTACCATTACCACAAAATGACGTCAAAACTGTTTTTCTGGTTTTGCGTTTACTTTCATTTCCGGACTTTTCCCTAGCTTGACTGGTACTACTTGGAGCTTGCTGAATGGCTGTTGGATGAACTTGTTGTTGTGTGTGTACCTTTGGGATGGAATGAGGAAATAATGAAAGCCATGATGGCTGGAAAAGTAAGCAAATTCAGGGGAAGTGCTGTCCGAACTTTGAAAGGACTTGATTGCATTGAGTGTATGATGGATGATTGCTGAGCCATTGAGGTGAGTGACCTCAAATTATTTCTAAAATTATTTATGAACCGTTTCTTGCATTATTTACTTTTGAACTGTTTCCAAATTTACTTTTGAACCGCTTTCCCGCATTATTTACTTTTGAACTGTTTTCAAAGTTAATTTTGGAACTATTTTCTTACATATCATGCGTGCTTGCATATCAGTGTCTTGTTATTATTGATTTTGTTTTCAATGATTGTTAAAACGAGTTTTCTAGGCGAGTGTGTACTTTATCGCACTCGACCTAAATAAATATGAAATTTTCAATGATTAATGATTAAATGCTACTTGCGCATGAATGTAAGCCTTTTGGGCTGAACTGGCCATTGCCCCTTGTTACCGGTCGTCTCGAGCCAGAAGCGGACTCGGTCGGGCGACTAGGAACTTGGGTGAACGTTTCGGTATACTCGAGTATTACCTTGTAGGTTGGTGGAGCCTGGCCAAAAGCCAGGGACGGGGTGAATGAATGAACGAATGAAACCAAATGAAATGAAATGACAGGAGAACGAATGTATCCTTTTCATGAATGTTACTATCGCTTTCCATTGTAAATGTTTCTTGAATTATTGATACTCCATATGGAAATGACATTATTGAAATGAACGATTGTGAAACTGATTTGATAACTGATTTTATTGGTTACTCGCTGAGCTTCTAGCTCACCCCAAAATGTTTTATTCCCCTCCACAGGGCTCAAGGCGAAGGAAGGGCTTGTAGTGTTTATTCATGGATTATCTCATGTATGGACTGAATTTGGATTTCCTTTTGTGTAATCATTCATAGTGGGATTGTATTGAACGTTTAGAATTGATTGGATGTGTAATAGTCTAGTTTTGGACTTCCTCCTGTATAATAATTGTGATCAAGGATCAGAGTGGCGCAGTGGAAGCGTGGACGCTTCGCTTTTGATATGTAAAGTTTGGGAACCCTTGATGTATATTTGATATATATATCTTGAAATTCAATTGAGGTTTGTAGTGAACGACTGAGTCCCGGCGAGAGCTGGGCAGGCGGCCCGCCGAACCCTCTGGTTCGCCTTAGGGGGAGGTGGGGTCGTGACAGGTGTAATTGGTGTGCTAGAATATAATTACTTTTGTCACTTTACTGTATTTATGCGTTGAATTACCTTGGGGAAAGGGGAAAAAAAAGGGAGGAAAAAAAATATATATATATATATATATATATGAGGAAGAGGTAGTCGTGGACGTGGTCATGGCCGTGGAACTAAGCGAGGCCAAGAATCAAGAGAAGAAAAGGGAAACAATAGCTGGACAAGGACCGAGAGTGCCACTTGTACTTAGGAATGTATTATGACCCATTGTTTTGCCCGACAGGCTAGCATCCGCAAGCACTTCCGTAAGAAGACACATTGGGTTGATCCGTATCAGGAAATTTCAGTTCTCCGAGATGAAATAGAGGTTCAAAGGAGGCTGACCGAGTACTGGGAAGGGCGATGGAAGCAAGAATATTCGGAGAAACTTGAGCTCTTACACCAAAACATGGAGTTAAAGAGGAAATACGAAGAGATTTCCAAGGAGACCGTAGCAATGGCACAAGGTAATACTTCTAGGGGGACTCCAGAGGAAGCTCAAAGGACGGGAATTGCAAGGCCACAACTGAAGATCTTTCATGCAAAGAAAAAGGGTAAAGCTGGTAGATCAATTGCTAAGAAGGGCCGTGGAGCGGGTGGTGTGACAATTTGTGGTTATTGTAGAAAATCCAATCATATTGAAGTGGATTGTTGGAAAAAGGGAAGGAGATGTCTGCGCTGTGGGAGCGCCGAGCATCGAATTGCTCATTGCACGATTAAAGCGCGTGAAAAGAAAGGAACCCAACAACCAATCAAGACCGACCCTGGACCGTCAAGTGGAGAAGGGACTGGAATAAAGAACCTCGTTTCTTCTGACTCTGAAGAAGGAGAAGGTACAGGCCAATGGTTACTTAAATTTTGAAGAGAAAATTTCGAGGACGAAATTTCTTTAAGGGGGAGAGAGTGTGAGAACCCGTAAATTGCATTTTCTAGGTTTTCGCATTTTTCATGACTTGTTTTCTGCACTTTCTGTATCCGGAACATTTTCTAGATAATTTTTATGAGTAAATATAGTTTTTAGACGATTTTTCTAGTATCGAATAGATTTTGAGAAATTAAGAGCGTATACCGGACGTGGGACCCACTAGTGTGAGAAGTTCGGGAAAATTCGGCCAATTAGGTTAAGTTTCGGATACTGGTTGAAATTTATCGGGTGTTAAGAGATAAGTAGAGGTTGAGATGTGATTGATGTGAGAGGGACTTAAAGGATAGAGATGTTTTAAAGGAAGTGACAAGTGTCACCTTAAGAGTGGTTGTAACTTATGACAACTATTCACATTTTTGACTTATTTGACCAATTGATTAAATATCTCAAAAATTACCACAAAAATCACCATTTCTTACCTCCATTGTGGCCGGCCACCTTGAGCAAGGAAGAAAGAAAAAACTCTTCAAAGTTTGGCATCCATCTAGTGCAAATCATCCAAAGCAATCACTTAGACTTGTTTCTACTCCATAAAATCTCTTCTTTAGGTGTTAGTAAGTGGTTTGGTGAAGTGTTTTGGGAAGCTAAGGTGACAAACAACTCTTCCTCTCTTGTTTACTAGGTGAGTGGTGATTGAACTTTCTCCTTCACTTAATGAAGCTTAATTAGTGCCTAGTGGTAGTTAAAGTGATGAATTTTGTGGTTTACTTCTTGGTTTTGGATGAATTGATGAAGTTTCAATTTATTGATGAATTTTCAGGTTTAATATGAATGTGACGTTGTGGCTATCCTTGATGATGGGAACTGATGTTTAATGACTCTAGGAGGTGGAAAAAGTGGAAGATTGCAATTAATTTCTGTTTTGGAAGAAATCTGGAAAATTAGGGTTCTTGGTTCTTCATTCTGTCCGAAATTTTTGGTCCTAGACAGAGGCCGAATTGGCCTTACCTCAAAACATGAAAGTTGTAGGGAATGACATTTTAGAGGTTCCTACAAAATTTCAGGTCAATCGGAGTAGAGTAGAGTGAGAAAAGTCGAAATTACTAGTGCTGTTCTGGTTTACCCGAAATTGGGATTTGCGACTGTAATTGGTTGTTTTGGCTGGAATTGCTTCCGAATTGGTTGTTGAGGCCTTCTGATTAAATTTAACCATGTTTCTTAGCTTTCAAATGGTTTTGGAATTTCTGGATTTGGACTTGTAGAGCCTGAGTTATGATGTTTCCGCTAGAATGCGTTTTGGTGAATCTGTTTTACGTTGTTGATGAAGTATCTTGCATTTTTGACCTGTTTACACTCAAAACTGGGTTGAGTGACCTTCTGTGATGTTGTAGCCCTGTCTTTGAGCTTCGAAATGGTGGGTCTTTCACCCTCATCCGATAATCGTGGTGCATTTGGTGCTATTACCGCAAAGTAAAGTCAAAACCTGTTTTTTTCAGGGCCAAAGTTAATTGCATGTCCGAAATTTCTGGTTTTCTTTAATGTTTTATATGTTTATGGAACCCTATTGGGTCATACTTGGCATTGGTTTATGACTCGTTATCGAGTCTCCTTGTACTTGTTTGCATGTTTTAGGGCTTGCTTTCATTCCGGTCATTTCCTAGCTAACTTTTGTACTTGTACTACTTTGAGCCTCGTGAACGGCTTTTGGGAAATGAGATGACTTTTGTGTGAGATGTTGGGACTGATTTGAGGAAATAATGAAGCCTTAATGGCTGGAAAAGTAAGAAATTTAGGGGAAGTGCTGCCCGATTTTTCTAGGCCGTTTGGTTCTTTTAAGTTGGATTTTGCCCTTTTGGTAGAAATGAAAGGGCTTTTGGGTTGTTGAACCTAGGTCTTCATGTTACTTTTTATTCCCAAAAATCATGTTTTGTACCCTTGCATTTGTAATTATTTGGCAAGGCATACGACTAGTAGTCGAGCCTCATGTGCATTTTGTTTACTCGATTATGGATGTGAAACCTTCAATTGGTTTATTTTGATTATTTTAGGGTTTCTTGGCGATTAAGGCCAATCTGAAGTAAAAACTTTTGAAGTTGAGTCGGTGAGTGTATCACTCCCCTCCATTGTTGTTTAACTTGATTTCTGCTCTGCAATCTGTTTATTTGTTCGAGACGAGGGTGTACTTTATCACACTCGTTCTCTTGTCTGTTCGTATGCCAATTTACTATGCAAAATTTGAATCTGTTATCTGTGTCTGCATCTGTTCGGATTTCTATGACCTATGAGCTCAATCCTGTGGCTAAGTTATTCGAGTCGGGCCGGCAAGGGCCTGGACGATTACATAACGAACCACGGTAGTCTGTTCGGGGATTTTGGGTATTGAGACCCTTGATTCCGGGTATACTCGAGTATTACCATTTATGTTCGAATACGGTGAGCGGGCCCGGAAAAGGGGTGTTTGGTGGACGGAATTCGGTGCGAAATAAGGTCTACGGACGCGTTGGTTCTATATACGTTGACGGAGAGTCAACCGGTTTGATCAAGTATTTGCGCTGGAAATTTTGGCTCCTGAGAAGCCACCTGTATCTTTCTGATTTGAATCATTAGTTACTTTACTTTACATCTGGCATGTGTATCTGATTTGTTAAATGTGAAATGCCATGATTTTCAGCTATATGTTTGGTACCTCATTGAGCGCAAGCTCACCCCTCTCTGTTCCTTTTTGTTTTCCTTACAGGAAAATAAATACTTTTGGACTGGATTTGACAAATAGTTGCCGAATTGAGCTAGTTAGACATATCTTTGTATAGCTCATTGATTTAAACCCTAAATATACTTTTGGGTCCGTTTCTCTTTTGGATTTGGCAAACCGTACATGTATCCACTTTTGAATCACTTTGGTATGCCCTTTGGGTTGTATATGCTAACTTTTGAGATGTAAATATTTGCTTGACGTTGGGTTGGTTTTTGCCATGTCGGTTCCTATTCATGGCCGACTCCGATTTCGTTTTGTTTTATTCTGGTATTTTGACTTGTCTATGCGCGTTGTACGGTCCGGAACGTATTCGATCGCTCTAATCTGAACCGTTAGTCCTGGCGAGAGCTGGGCAGGCGGTCCACCGAACCCTTTGGTTCGCCTTAGGGTGAGGTGGGGCTGTCACATGCGGCTTGGGGCGAGGAGGAAGTGATCCTTCCTTTGTACACAAGAGTTTGGTTGTAAGTTGATCAACTTGAATAAACTTGCTCTATAAAGTGATATTCAAACTCAAGTGGAGTTTGAAACTTGGTTTGCTATTCTATCCTTTTACTTACTGTCTTGTAATATAAATTGTCAATCTCTTCTACTCCCAAGAAACTTGTGCTTATTCATAAATTGCTCCATTGAATGGTCCTTTAGAAAAAGAGGGCAAGTTCTCAAATAGTGACTCATATCTTAACTAGTTTTTAAACTACCTAATTCACCCCCCTCTTAGGTTGTCTTCAATCCTTACACTAGACTTTTGGTGAGTGCTTCCAAATACCTGATTGAACTGGACACTTGTTTTCGATACTTGACCATTGTGATTTAATTATATGAAATTTTTAGATATTTAACCAATTTTGGTCAAAAGTCAAAAAAAGTGAATAGTGTTCTTAAGTCAAAACCAATCACCAAGTGACACGTGGCACTCCATTAATGCATTCCTATCCTTTCTTTTCTCTCTCACATCAATCATTTCACACACTCTACTTATCTCTTAACACCCGATAAATTTTACACAGTATCCGAAATTTAACCTAATTGGCCGAATTTTTCCGAACTTTTCGCACTAGTGGGTCCCACGTCCATAATATATTCTTAATTTTCTCAAAAACTAACCGATACTAGAAAAATCATTTAAAAGCTATATTTACTCATAAAATTTATTTGCACAATTTTTCGAATAAAGTAAAGGTGGAAAAACATATAATTAAAAGAAATTAAAACCTAGAAATTAAGAAAATTACGGGTCCTCACACTCTCTCCCCCTTAAAGAAATTTCGTCCTCGAAATTTTCTTATCAGCGGAATCCACCAAATCTAAGGTACCCAACGGATCGTACCTTCTACGTCCTCAGACGAGTCAGGGACCTGATGATGCTCCAGGGAATATACTCGAGCCGGTACTTTCGCTCCAGTCCCTTCTCTTTTTGACTGTCCAGGGTTGGTCTTAGCTGGTTGCTGAGAGTTAGTCTTGGTTGGTGGCGGAGTCCCTCTCCCTTCGCGCAGTCGTGCTGGACAGTTAGCAATTCGATGTTCGGCGCTACCACAGCGCAGGCATTTTCCTTCTTTCTTCCAACAATTTGCCTCCGTGTGACTTGGCCCTCCGCAATATCCACAGGGACCTCGAGTAGCAGTGACCGATCCTCCCGGTGAGACACCACTGGTCACCCCCGGTTGTCGTACTCCCCCGTTTCCTTTTCCACTCTTAGGGGGTGTGCTCTTATCTTCCTGTTCCGAACTGCTCCCAGGAAAGCCCCTTTTCTTGGTTTGGAAATTTCTAACATGTAGCCTCGCATTTTCAACCCGTTGGGCTTTCTCCACAGCATCACTAAAGGTATTAAGTTGGGCTACCGCCAGATCCTTTTGAATTTCAACATTTAATCCCTGGATGAATCGCCTTATCCGTCTTTGTTCGGTTATAATCAGTTCGGGCGCAAACTTAGACAACCGAGTGAATTGACTCTCATACTCGGCTACGGTCTGTGTTCCCTGGCGAAGCCGAATGAATTCATCTTCCTTCTTTTCTTGGATGAGAGGAGGGAAAAACTTGGCATTAAATTCCCTCATAAAGTTCGCCCACGTCCTCGGGGTTTGTTCTCTTTCCCATTTCATTCGAATAACATTCCACCAGGAACGGGCGGCTCCCTCTAGTTGAAAGACAGCAAAGGTTACCTGTCTCTCCTCGGTATAGTGTAAAGCAGCGAAAATATCGATCATCTTCTCCAGCCACTTCTCAGCTACGTCAGGATCAGGGCCTCCAAGAAATTTGGGTGGGGAGAACTTCTGAAATCTCTCAAGGGCTCTATCCTCGCCCTCTATGTGATTACCAGGATTCCCAGGGTTAGGGTTAGGGTTTTGACCTTGTTGGTGCACCACTTGGGCTAGCAAAGCAGTCATTTGCTGCATAGCAGCAGCTATTTGGACATTGGGGTCAACCCTAAGTTCAGGGTTTGGTCCAGATGAGGTTTCCCCAGTACCCCTTTCAGGCGTAGGTTGCCTATTTCCACGCCCACGGCCCCGTCCACTACGAGTGCCTTCCATTGGTCTAATAAATCTAGGGTCGAAGCGGGAATATAATATTAAACATAGGTAGACCAAAGCAAGTAGCAAAAGGTACGTACAGATCAAAAGTATACATATATAACATAGCTGTACCAAACAAGCCACACAGTAGCAATCAATTAGATACAAATATGAAAAATCCATGAAAGTAGCGGGGTTATCCAAAAGTATTATAAACACACTAGGTCACAAGTACAACAATCACTAACGAAAATCTTTTCTCTCTAGAGCTCCGTCCTTACTCTACGAAAACCACACCGTTTATATCTTAATCAAGAGTGATCATGCTTAACAATACCCGAATAGACCACACGAAGTTCCATAGAATTACATTTCTAGTTCGCCCAAGTCCTTTTAACCTAGGCCTTCACATCTTTCGTATCCGGGCGCAAGAATCCCATCTAAGATAATTCACAACTCGAGCCGGCCGGTCCCAAGAGCAAACCATCCTTATTAAAGATTCCTACCCGACATACATACCTAGCTTCCTCGAGTCCCATGATAATGATTCGTACACTTATCACATGCCCGGTTCATAACTTATGCTCAAACGAGCACTTAGACATATTCATGAAATTAGGACCACAACACCACTTGGCCCAAGTCTCACTCCGCGCAGAGACCACGCGAAGTGGCTCTGATACCACTTGTAACAGCCCCACTTTCCCCTAAGGCGAACCAAAGGGGTTAGCGGGCTGCCTGCCCAGCTCTCGCCAGGACTAACGATGCAGACTAGAACTATCTATTGCGATCCGGAACTTACAAACGAGCGTAAACAAGTCAAAATGGAAAAATAACCCAAAATAAGAAAAAATGAAATCCGGAGTCGGCCATGATAGTAACCGACCCGTCAGAACCCAACCGAAAGAGCACGCAAACATTCACATCTGAACTTTAGCGATTACAATCCAAAATTTCAATCCAAAATGACATACAAAAGTTTTCAAAAGTTAATACATATACACGGTTTGCCAAATCAAAAGAGAAAACGCCCCAAAAGTACACTTAGGGTTTTAATACATGAGCTATACAAAAGATATGTTCAACTAGCTCAATTTGGCAGCCATTTGTCAAATCCAGACCAAAAGGGTTTATTTTCCTGTAAGGAAAACAAAAAGGAACAGAAAGGGGTGAGCTTGCGCTCAATGAGGTACCAAACATATAGCAGAAAAATCATGGCATTTCACATTTAACAAATCAGATACACATGCCAGATGTAAAGCAAAGGAACCAATGATTCAAATCAGAAGGATACGGGTGGCTCTCAGGAGCCAAATTTCCAGCGCAGTACTTGATCCAAACCGGTTGACTCTCCGTCAACGTATATAGAACCAAAACGTCCGTAGACCCCTCTTTACACCGAATTCCGTCCACCAAACACCCCTTTACCGGGCCCGCTCACCGTAACCGAACAGAAATGGTAATACTCGAGTATACCGGAATCAAGGGTCTCAATACCCAAAAATCCCCGAACAGACTACCGTGGTTCGTTATCTAATCGTCCAGGCCCTTGCCGGCCCGACTCGAATAACTTAGCCACAGGATTGAGCTCATAGGTCATAGAAATCCGAACAGATGCAGACACAGATAACAGATTCAGATACAGATACAAAATAGCAGATTCAGATAGCAGATTCAGACGCAGATTCAGATAGGCACTCAAAATTGGCATATGAACAGATAGAAGAACGAGTGTGATAAAGTACACCCTCGTCTCAAACAAATTTAACAGATTGCAGAGCAGAAATCAAGTTAGACAGCAATGGAGGGGAGTGGTACACTCACCGGCTCAACTTCAAAAGTTTTTACTTCAGATTGGCCTTAATCGCCAAGAAACCCTAAAATAACCAAAATAAACCAATTGAAGGTTTCACATCCGTAATCGAGTAAACACAATACACATGAGGCTCGACTACCAGTCGTATGCCTCGCCAAATAATTACTAATGCAAGGGTACACAACATGATTTTTGGGAACAAAAAGATAGCATAAAGACCTAGGTTCAATAACCCAAAAGCCCTTTTATTTCTACCAAAAGGCAAATCCAACTTAAAAGAACCAAACGGCCTAGAAAATCGGGCAGCACTTCCCCTAAATTTCTTACTTTTCCAGCCATTAAGGCTTCATTATTTCCTCAAATCAGTCCCAACATCTCACACAAAATTCACCTCATTTCCAAAAGCCATTCATTAGGCCCAAAGTAAAAGTTAACTAGGAAATGACCGGTATAAAAGTAAGCCTTAAAACATACCAACAAGTACAATGAGACTCGATAACGCGTCATAAAGCCATGCCAACCACAACCCCAATAAGGTTTCATATGCACATATAAGCATTATAGCAAGCCAGAAAATCAGGAAATGTAGCCATCTTGGCCATAACAACAAAAACAGTTTTACCTTCATTATGCGGTAATGGCACAAATTGTACTACGCTTATCGGATGAGGGTGTAAGACCCACCATCTCGAACCTAAACGAAACAGGGCTACAACAATGTAGAAGGCCACTCAGTCCAAATCCTAGCACAACTAGGTCAAATATGCAGAATACCAAACCAGAACCGTAATTGCAGGTTTACAAATCACACTATGCTGTAATCAGTACAACTCAGTCTATACAGGTCCAAATGTAGAAATTCCAAAGGCATATGATAGCTAGGAGATCAAGCTACATTTCATCAGAAGACACCAACAACAAAATCCAAAACAATCCCAGCCAAAACAACCCATTTCAGACGCAGTTCGCACATTCTGATCAATCCAGAACAGCAACAGTAAAATCGACATATCTCACTCTACACTACTCCAAATGACCAGAAATTTTACAGGCACCTCAACACATCAATACCTAAAACTTTCATGTTTTAAGCAAAGGCCAATTCGGCCTCTAACCATATGATACAAAACCGGACAGAAAAGGGGGTTATGAAACCCTAACTTCCTCAAATTCCTTCCAAACCCAAAATTGGTTGCAATTATCAATAATTCACACCTACTAGAGTCATTATAGGCCATTGCCAATCATCATACAAGGCCACAACATCATGATCATATTAAACCAGAAAAATCACCAATAAATTGTAAACTTCACCATTTCATCCAAAAACAAGAATTAAATCACAAAATTCAACACTTTAGCTTCCACTAAGCACAACTCTAGCTTCATTAAGTGTAGGGGAAAGTTCATATACCACTCACCTAGTAAACAAGAGAGGGAGAGTTGTAGGACACCTTAGCTTTTCCAAAAAACTTCACCAAATCACTCACTAGCACCAAATGGAGGGATTTTATGGAGTAGAAACTAGATCAAGCAAGTGTTTTGGAGGATTTGAGCTAGATAATTGCCAAACTTTGAAGAGGTTTTTCTTCCTTCTTTGCTAGAGAGAGAATCGGCCAAGAGGTTGAAGACAAGAATGAATTTTGTGTGATTTTTTTTGAGATATTTAAGCAATTGGTCAAAAGTCAAGAAAATGAATAGTAAATCATAAGCTATTTCCAATACAATGGTGACACTTGTCACCTCCATTAATGCAATCCTATCTTTTCTTTTTCCTCTCACATCAATCACTTCACATCCTCTACTTATCTCTTAACACCCGATAAATTTCACACAGTATCCGGAATTTAACCTAATTGGCCGAATTTTCCCGAACTTTTCGCACTAGTGGGTCCCACGTCCATTATATACTCTTAGTTTCTCAAAAACTAACCGATACTAGAAAAATCATTTAAAAGCTATATTTACTCATAAAATGTATTTGCACAATTTGTCGAATAAAGAAAAGGTGGAAAAACGTATAATTAAAAGAAATTAAAACCTAGAAATTAAGAAAATTACGGGTCCTCACAAAGTGGAGAGAATTGGTGACTTAATGGTTAAGTCTAAGTGTCAACCCAAAAGCCCGTTTAGAATTGGTGATTTGGGCATTAAAATAATATGCGCTTAAAGAACCAATCGGTAAAATTTATTTCGAGAAATTCATGTACTTTAGTAATTTTTTTGGGTAACTCGAGTACGAAATATTTTTAAAATGACCAGTTTAATAATATTTTGAAATACTAAAATTATGGGTCCTCACAAGTTACACACCTTTGTATATGTCGTTCAACATCCCTCTTCATGCATGGCCAAAAGAAGTGTTCTTGAAGGGTGGACAATGTCTTAGTAACTCCAAAATGGCCCATAAGTCCTCCTCCATGGGCTTCTCGAACCAACAAGGGTTGCATGGAGCTTAGTGGAATGCACAATTTGTCCTTGTAGTACAAGAACCCCTGTGAAAGAAAGTAATGCTCACAAGTGTCTCGTGGCAAGGAGTGGAAAATCTCACCAAAATCTGGGTCAGTGGCATAAAGATCCTTGAGATATTCAAATCCTAGTAATTTGGCATCCAATGTAGTAAGTAGTGTATAACTCCTAGAAAGTGCATCAGCTACTACATTAGACTTACCGGTTTTATATTTGATCACGAATGCAAAGGTGTCGATGAAAGCTATCCATCTTGCATGGCGTTTACTCAGCTTGGTCTGTGACTTGATGTGCTTGAGGGATTCGTGATCAGTATGCAGGACGAACTCTCGTGGTCGAAGGTGGTGTTGCCAAGTTTGGAGGGCTCGAACTAATTCCATCAGTTCCTTGTCATAGGTTGAGTAGTTGAAGGCGGCTCCATTTAGCTTTTCACTGAAGTATGCGATCGGTCGACCTTCTTGGAGTAGAACAGCCCCAATACCTATACCAGAAGCATCACATTCTATCTCAAAAGCTTTGTCGAAGTTAGGTAAACTTAGAACAGGTGCATGTATGAGCTGGTGTTTAAGTAATTGGAAAGACTTAGCTTGTTCTTCCCCCCATTGGAATGGTGAGTTCTTCTTGATGATAGATGTAAGTGGTACAGCTATGGTGCTGAAGTCCATGACAAAACGCCTGTAGAAGCTTGCCAAGCCATGGAAACTCCTCACCTCACTTACATTGGAAGGTATTGACCATTCATTTATAGCCTTCACTTTTGATTGATCCACTTGTACACCCTGTGCACTTATAACATATCCTAGAAAAACAAGTTGATCAGTGCAAAAAGTGCACTTCTTAAGGTTGGCGTAGAGCCTTGCCTGTCGAAGTACATCTAAGACAGCTTGTAAATGTATTGCATGCTCTTCTAGACTCCTACTATAAATTAGGATATCATCAAAATACACTACCACAAATTTACCAATGAAATGACGCAAAACATGGTTCATTAATCTCATAAAAGTGCTAGGTGCATTAGTTAGGCCAAAAGGCATGACTAACCACTCATATAAGCCATGTTTAGTCTTAAAAGTAGTTTTCCATTCGTCTCCATCTTTCATACGAATTTGATGGTATCCACTTTTTAGATCAATTTTTATAAAAATGATAGCACCATGCAATTCATCAAGCATTTCATCTAGACGAGGTATGGGATGGCGATACTTTACTATTATGGCGTTAATAGCTCAACAGTTAGTGCACATTCTCCATCCTCCATCCTTCTTAGGCACAAGTAGGACGGGTACAGTACAAGGGCTTAGACTCTCACGAATCCATCCTTTGCCAAGTAACTCCTCTACTTGCCTTTGTTGTTCCTTAGTTTCCTCGGGATTAGTCCTATACGGTGCCTTGTTTGGCAAGGAAGCCCCAGGGATGAAATCAATTAGATGTTCAATCCCTCTCAAAGGTGGCAATCTATTAGGTATATCCTCAGGGAACACATCATGATACTCCTGTAAAAGGTTAGTGACAATACTAGGCAGAGAAGTATCAAGCTCATTAGTGAGTAAAGCTTCCTTACAAATCAATATAAGCAAGACTTGGTTAGAATGTAAAGCTTTCCTCACATCTTTCACTCGAGCTAGCATGCTAGTTTTTCTTTCTTTTCCTAGGTCATTGGTTCTGTTAGGCTCACTTTTACTCCTTGAGGTCTCGGCTGCCCCCTTTAGTTTTAATTTCGATGGTTGTTTTTGACTAGTGACATGCATTTCATACTCCCTTTGCAAACTAGTTTGGTCCTCATGCACTTGTTGTGGTGTGAGAGGTACAAGTGTAATTTTCTTACCATTATGCAAAAAGGAGTATTTGTTCAAGAAACCATTAAAAGTAACCCTCTTATCAAATTGCCAAGGGCAGCCTAAAAGAATGCGTGTAGCTTGCATAGGTACTACATCGCATACAATATCATCTTCATATCGACCAATGCGAAAAGTAACTAAGACTTGTTTGGAGATACGTACCTCGCCGCTATTGTTTAGCCATTGGAGCTTGTAGGGACGCGGGTGGTCGGTTGTAGGTAAGTTGAGTCTCTCCATCATTAGTGCACTTGCAACATTAGTGCAACTCCCTGGGTCAATGACTAGGCTACAAACCTTGTTGTGTATATGACATCGTGAGTAGAAGATGTTTTCTCGTTGGAGCTCATCTCGACTAGCTTGAGTGGCTAGTGCTCGCCTTGCCACTAGACATCCAACCATGTCATTGACTGGTACCTCTTCAAGCTCGTCCTCCTCTTCTAAAGGAGGCATCCCTTCATGTTCCTCTTCTTGTTCATCGGTCAATATATCTCCATTGGGTAACAGGATCAAGGTCCGTTGGTTTGGACATTGGGAAGCAATGTGCCCAAACCCTTGGCACTTAAAGCACTTGATGTCACGGGTCCTTGGTTTAGAGACCTCTTGTTAGGGTTTAAAATCCTCCCCTGAAGTTGGTTTGGAAGGTAGTGTATTCGGCCTCAAAGTCCCCCTTGAATTTCCATTCGATTTTGCAAGGTGTGGGGCACTCGAGGGGTGATCCTCCCTCTTTAAGGGTGCATGTCTCCAATTTCCAGATTGGAAGTTGGAGTTTTGACGGCTCGTTCCCCTCCTCTTGAACCTCCGTTCTATCTTGATAGCTTTATCCAAGAGTTCCCCCATGTCAAGGTAGTGTTGAAGCTCCACGATGTCAGCAATATCAGGCCGTAGTCCTCCTAAAAACCGGGCCATGGTGGCCTCCTCATCTTCTCGAACATCAGCCCGCATCATGGACATTTCCATTTCTTTGAAGTAATCTTCAACCATAATACTACCTTGAGTGAGGGTTTGCAATTTGTGATGCAAATCCCTATGGTAGTGACTAGGTATGAAGCGCTTCCTCATGATTCGCTTCAAGTCGTTCCATGTCCGGATGGCCGGTTCTTCATTCCTTCGTTGTTTGAGGCGAAGTTGATCCCACCAAATTGCGGCATACTCGGTGAATTCTATGGCGGCCAACTTTACCTTTTGAGACTCCGTGTAGTGGTTGCAATTGAAGATCAACTCAATCTTTCTCTCCCACTCCAAGTACGCTTCGGGATCCGATTTGCCTTGGAAGGTAGGAATTTTTAATTTTATTCCCTTGAGTTGATCTTCTACATGGTCAGCCCGCTGTGTCATTCTCCACGGCCTTCGCTCTTCGTCTTCGAACTCTCCCTCTGAGTTAGAGTCACTGAATTCGTTCATGGTGAGTTTCCCTCTAGTTTTCCTAGAAGAGTTTCTAGAGGGATCCAATTGGGCGTTTCTGGAGGGATCCAATTGTTCAATTTGCTGTTGCATGGACTCAAAGCGGAGCTCAAATTTCCTTTGCATGTCTCTCCACATAGCATCCATTCTTGATGCCAATTGTGTCACGGTGATGTCATTTTCATTGGCCATTGGTTATCCTGCAAAACTTCAACAAATGTTAAGGTAAAAATTCCTCACTCACTCCCTCACGTGTTTCGCTCACTCTCGTGTATCACTCAAGTGTTTAGAACACTCTAATGATCTCACCACTCACTTCCAAATCCCTTGATTGCCCCTTTGAAGAAATCAGAAATTTTCTCCAAGTAGTTCAATCAACTTTAATCAAGTTTTCCCCAAAAGTGGAGTATGAGTAGCTGGAATTTAAGACTGAATGAAGACTCAAAAGGCAGCAATTACACAAGCAAGAATACGCTGGAAGTTTAGTGACTTAGTCCGCAAAAGAATGATTCAAGGGTGTAAGAGTTTAATTTGGACAAGGACTCAATGGACCCTAACGGCTAAGCAACCTCTAATCTGTTTAGAATTCTTATTGTGTGTATCTAGCCACGAAGTAATCTAAAAAGGACTCCAAAAACACAATTGCACATGACTGGACAGAATGCTACTTCAACCGAATCAGAGAGCAAGATGGCAGAACTTGTTTGGATCTTAGAATGACTCTACCCGACTTTGCACACGGCTGATTTCCTTCGGAAGTTGTAGACAATGTTTCTTGGGTAATTTTGGATTATGTGGAGGGTTGTTTTGGCGGCTGGCTTCCCAAATCAAGCAACAAGTCCGAAGTGGACAGATTGGTGGGGCTAGGGTTTGTCCTAGCAAGCCAAGTCAGTTGGGGTTTCCCTCGTCAAGGAGGTTTCCTATTTCAAGAGGGTTTCTTATTTCTTGTGATCCGATTCTGGTTTCCTCTTTCTTTTCTTTCTTTTTTTTTTTTTGTTCAACCAGAATTCTTTTCTTTCTCTTGAATTTCGGATCAAGGTTTCAAGAACAAGAATGATTGGGCAGCCACTAAGGTAGCCTTGCAAGGCAGCCGCAAGTTCCAAGGCAGTCTTGTGCAAGGCAGCGGCAAAACAAGAACTCGGTTCAAGCGGTGATTAGCCTTGTTCCAAGGTTCCAAGAGCAAGAGCCTGTTGGTACTTGTGCCAATTAAGGCCTCCACTAAGTGTACCAAGATTCGGTGACACAACCCAGTAATTTGTATAAAGACTTTCGAGATTCACCAAGAAAATAGATCAAGAAATCAAGATTTTCAAGAAATAAAGGTATGCCTTTCAAGGTTTCCAAGGAAGATAATTGCAAAACAGTTTCAGCCTTTTTGTGCAGAACAAACAATTTTCCCAGCCCTCTTGTTCAAAGAAAACACTTCGATTTCGAGAATTAACCAGCGACCAGAATTTTGGTTGCCTCTTGCGTGTGTTTTCTTCTTTTCTCTTCTTTTTTTTTGTTTCCTTTTTGGTGGTTGCTTTGCACGACCAGAACAACTCAACAACACAATGAAAAGACTATGATCTGATCTAAACAGTAGCAAGAGATGGCAAACAGATTGCTTGCGAGAAACAAGACAAAAGAACACAACGACGGCACAAAATCTTAGCGGCTGTTTCATTTTTTTTTTTTGACTCGATGACTTCAAGACTCAAACACATAACACTGAGATGCAATTAAGGACAAGAAAACACAGCAGCAATAGACGACACAATGTGGACAGCAAAGGGATAATTTGCGGACAGTCAAGACAAACTGAAAACAAGGAAACTAGCGACTGATGATTTTTTTTTTGACACACGAAATCAGATTTGTTAACAAACGAATATGACTCGAAACAAAGCGAAAAGGAAGGATATAACCTGATGGTTTTCGACTAGCTCTGATTACCAACTGATGTGAAACCACGATCTAGACAACCGAATTACCACGGTTTAGGCAGCGGAAATTTGACCCAAAACTAATTCCCGAGATAACGAACATTATTGATATTATCTCAACCTGCTATCTAACGAACTAATGAACCAAATTGAAGGTAGATGAACGCCACAACCAAGGAGTTACTTGATTGATAAGTTCAATTGAACAATTTGAGAAATATTCTCAAGTGTTCAAGAAGGCTCTCTTAGGAAGAGAAAGGTGAAAACACTCAAAATTGTATTGATAAAAAAAAACTGCCCATAAAGCTCTCTTGTCTTGGCTATATATAGCCATACAATGGACTTGAAAGCTAACCCTAAAGTGGACGGATTTACTTTAATGACTAGGGCCTTGTGGGCCGAATTTAAATGACTAAAAGAAAACTACTTGTGTTCGGCCAACTAAGGATTAGTTTGGACCGAATTTTATTACAAAAGTAAACAACTAAAACGGCAATTAAAAGGCTACTAAGTCTCGGCCTTTGACCAATAGGTGGTCAACTAACTCTCGGCTTCACTTGGCTCATCCACTTGGAGCAAGGTGTGAATTGTGGAATCCTCATTCTCCAAGCCTTCAATGGTCTTTAAGTCATCTCCAATTCTTTCTTGGATGGTGCATACAAGTCCTTGAAGTGACTAGCGCATCTTCTTGGCACGAGCTCTTGTGACCAGTCCTAGTGGCACTTTAATGACTTGGTTATGATCACCATTGATCCTTGGTGCTCCCTCATCATTTAATCATGTTATTTGATTGATTGGTGTTACTTGCTTGCCTGTTTATTTTCTTGGCCTCACTGAGCGTTCGCTCATCCCATTAAGTTTATTTTCCTTATCAGGCTTTGGAGGTGGATTGGAAGTTCTAGACTAGCGACTTGGTGGATGCTAGTATACCTTTTGTTTGAACTTTTGATGGCTCTTAAAGTGTAATTTTGTTATTGTTAGTTGGTGGATTGTAATCATAACTTTTAGTTTAGAGGTTGTGGCTTATATATTCGAAATACTTTTTATTAAAGTCGATGGTTGTTTTGGTGGCTCTATATTAAGCTTGAACGAGTGCGTGAGTCCTGACGAGAGTTGGGCAAGCGTTCCGCTGATACCCTAGGGTTCGCCCTAGGGAGAGGTGGGGGTGTCACACCTCCCACTCGGATTGAGTATGGTACATGCTGCTGCTCAGCATTTACAAGTCGAGCACAGCCACAACCACAAGTACAGGTCAATCAAGTTCAAGCAAGTACAAGATCATTCAAGAAGGGAAAGACGAGTGCGATAAAGTACACTCTCACCTCATCAAGTTCAGAATTCAACACATAACACGTGGTATCAATCAAATCAAGATATCAAGAGACATGCACTTGGCACTCACCAGTTTAAGCAAAATAAAGTCAAAAGTTTGCCCCTCGGTTATGCCCTTGATCACCAACAAACCCTAAAAACAACCAAGATAAAGTATTATAGTTCAACCATTCAAAGTTTAGGTGAACCAAAGAAAATCCAAGTAACTACTAGTGTAACGATTCAAATATGGTTTTGGAGTGAAAAAAGAACATTTAGACCCAAGGGACATGAGTAACCAAGAATTTCCTCATTCCAATCATAAAACCAAGCTCAAAATGGTTTAACAACTCCAACTTAAAGTTGGAAATGAAAGTAAGGACAGTTTTAGGAAAACAGAATTTTTTTCAGTTTTGCGCGATGCTATTTGAAAAATCATATCTCAAGTTTCTTAAATCCAAAATTTATAAAATTTATTCCATTGGAAAATAGACTTAAAGAGTTACAATTTTTCAGAAGAAACATTTGTAAGATTCTATCCACAAGTCAGTCAAATTCCAGCCTCAAATTGCTACTTCATCCAGTAGAAAAATAGAGCAGGTGTGGAAATTTAAACAACTTTGAAAAATCACAGATATTCATAGGAATTGAGAAAAATTCTGAATTTTTTAAGGTAGAAAGTACTCTGAATCTAGTTTCAAATGCAATAAGCAAAACTCAATTTGGATTTTTCTACACCAAGATATGCCAGATTTTCCGAGACTGCTCAGAGTCTCTTGCGAAAAATTTTCAGCAAGCAAACAATTTGGAAAACTAGGTTTTTCCCCCCTTATACCTCTGTTTTGGCTCAAAACCAACACACATGAAGATCAAAGTTTTAGCAAGTATCTTGAGCATAATATGTCAAAACCATCCCAAACTTCCAACTCAAACAAGAATTTCCAGCAACTTGTCCTTAAATTTCTTTCCTCTAACCTCAAAGTTTCAACCTTATCTTCACGGCAAAATCACAATAATTCATGGCTAGCATAGAATGTGTTATACGGTATATATTCTTGGTAAGAAAAACCATCAAAATCACAAATATCTAACTTGAACCTAGGCTATGCTCTTCATGAACCAAATCTGAAGAATTCTCAACATAACTTGAAAAACACGCAAGCCTCCATAAAATCCTTCCTTTTCATCAAAATTGTACATATATAAAGCTTAAAACTAAGCTAACTAGATTATGTACCAAAGCTGGAATTTTTGCAACATAATTTGGAAACCATAAAAGCCTTCATATAAGTCCTTCCTTTAGCTTCTATTATTTCATACATCAACTAAATTCAAAAATCAAGGAAGAAAACTAGAAGTTCTAACAAAGTTCACCTCTTTACCTTCAAACCCAAAGATGGCAAGCAAATCAAGAAGGTTGCAAGGCTTTCTTCCTCCAAAAACTTCACCAAGAGCTTCCCTCCAAGCCTGATTCAAGGTTTGTCGGAGTAGATTTGGGTTTTCTCTTGTTTTTCCGCTAAATAGGCAAGAATCAATGCTTGAAGTTTGTTTCTTTTCTCTCCCTTTCTGTGACAGCCCCACCTTCCCCTAAGGCGAACCAAAGGGGTTAGCGGACTGCCTGCCCAGCTCTCGCCAGGACTACGGTACAGTTAACGTCGTTCTATAACGTTCCGGAACACACCATTGCACGCAAACAAGTCAGAAAACACAAAATAAAAAAAACGAAAAGTTGCGCCGAAGATGAATAGTGCAGGCCACGTCAGAATCCGGCCGGAATCTGGCCGGATTAGCGGCCGGATTCTTGGCCGGATACTGTCCAGTGAGCATCTCGAATTTTTTTCAAAAGTTCCACTCAATCCGGCCGGCAATCCGGCCAATATTCCGGCCGGATTGTCTGGCCGGATACCGGCCAGTGAGCAACTGGCCGGGTTTCCAATTTTTCTCAGGCAATCCGGCCTTCAATCCGGCCAGTTTATGGCCGGATTCCTGGCCGGATTCAGGCCAGTGAGCTTTTGCCAAATTTTTTCTCTTTTGCCGTTTGAAAGCCGAATCGCTCCGAAGTTCATCCAAACATCAATTCAACATATAAACATATATATACAATGGAAATCATCATTTACAAGCCAAACGGCCTACCAAAGTATCCATTTCGTTCATACATATACAATAGCCATTTACCCCAAACATTGGTGCAATCAAAGCACTTAGGGTTTTCACCCTCAAGGAGCTAATCAAAATACATATACATGAGCTCAACTTGTCACAACCTTTTCCAAAAGAATTCATTTGCCTGTAAGGAAAACAAATAACACGGAATGAGCCAAGGCCCAGTGGTATACCACCCAATAAGCAATCAAAGTCATATAAGAATGAACCTTCATTTAAAGTGCACAAATAAGCAATGAAGCAAAATGGTAAAAGGATACGGTCGGCTCTCAAGAGCCCAATTCCACGCTTGCCATCTTGATCCAATTGCATTGACCCTCCGTCAATGGTACGAGTTGAAAGAAAAATATTTACGCAGCGGAATGAGCAAACAATTTTGCTTTCTCTTTCATTCGATGTTATTGCTTGAATTTGCAAATTGATTCAGGCCTTGATATTTCAAAAACCAATAAGTACTTACTTGTTTGGACGTTTATGCAATGCCTGATGCAGATGCTTGAATTCCAGCAATTAGCCTTCCACACGTTAGGCCTCTAGTTCGTCCACACAGACTCAAACCAATAGGTAACAGAATTTTGGAGTTTTGTTTCGGTAGTGAAGAAACAACGATATTGCTTTGTTCCTATTCAAAACAATCCTGATTGTTTTGCACCCTAGTAGACCCCCTTAACAACTCTTTGTCAATAAGGCTTATTTATACTGTTGTTTTGATTAGATCAATATCTTGTATCATAACAACCAGTTTATAATTTTATTCTTATCTTGATCAAATCAAAAATAGAATACAATTAATATAATTATTTAATTCATGTTTTAGTTTTGATCACATCAAAATATAAACACAATTAATATAATTATATTAACTATTATTTTCATCTTTATAATATTTGAGTCATACTCAAATACCACCTCCAAATTCCGTCTAGCTTGGGTTTCAAGATGTGCTAGCATCCTTATCAAAGTCTAAACCCATTCTAATCAAACTTCCCTATTAGTTCAAATCCTTTTTGTGTGTGACTATCTAGGTCCATTACCCAGTTGGCAATGTAATAAACGTTAGCCTATTAACGTTAGTTAGAACATTTCTAACACTTGAGAAGTTCTCCAAATATACCTCAAGTTAACATAGTTCATGAGTGATGCCTAGCAGCATATCATGACACCCAACCGGTGATGAAAAGATTGGAATCCTTTTATGTGAACCATGACTGCAATTGTTTTGCATAAAAATCCTTCTATTACTATATCCCTATTGAGTTCAGTTTAGTAATAATGTCAAACTCTAAAACTCAATCGTATGACTTAATCTATCAAATTACTTGACTATAAAATTGATCATCTACATGAATCAATTTGTCTTGGCCAAGAACTCCTTTAGTCAAGATTGATAGATTTCATAAGATATCAAACCATTCATGATGGAATAATAGATCCCATTTTGCATAAACACTTGGCTCCATGCATAACTAATTAGAGGTACCATATGCCAATACTCATCCGTGATTAGAACAAGTATTTTCTGCATTGATAGACTTTAACCACCCATGAATGAGCCAACCGTGTCATCTCAGGTCTAAGGATCACATGCACCATTGCAATCAATAATGAATCATTGACATTAATAAGCTAATGATTCATTATTTAAATTAGTCAGTGTTCAAGCCAACTTGTCACACAAGTGCCTCTCATATTTGTTCTAGTATCACATACTTAATGGTATGAGACTCGCCATTCTATTATCATTAATATCTCATATTAATCATAGAAAATAAATATGAGACTAATCTTCCGGATTAAACTTGCCCAATTAATAATCCTATGATTAGGAACAATTTAATATTATTTGTACCAAGTTTTTCCGTCACTCATATCCTCATCACATGAGAATGGAACCTTAACAAATAATAATGGACAACATTCAATCAAATCTAAACCAAGAATAATTGAATCAAGAAGTGCCATTTTATTTTAATCAAGACAATAATTATTAATGCTCTAGGGCATACTGCTAACAATCTCCCACTTGCACTAGAGCCATTCAATACAATATTTGAGTCCCATCTTCTCAAGATGGTGATCTAACTGTCGTTGTGTCATGGCCTTAGTAAGCGGATCAGCTACGTTATCAGCTGAAGCTATCTTGTGCACGTTGACATCACCTCTTCCGATTATCTCTCGGATAATATGGAAACGACGCTCAATATGTTTGGACTTCTGGTGAGACCTCGGTTCCTTAGCCTGAGCTATTGCACCATTATTGTCACAGTAGAGAGGTACCGGCAATTCAATGGTAGGAACCACTCCTAGTTCTGTGACAAACTTTCTCATCCAAACAGCTTCCTTTGCTGCATTTGATGCAGCAATGTACTCAGCTTCCGTAGTAGAATCAGCAGTCGTATCTTGTTTGGAACTTTTCCAACTCACTGCTCCTCCATTACAGAGAAAAATGAACCCAGAGATAGATTTTCTATCATCTACATCTGATTGAAAATCAGAATCTGTAAAACCATCTAGTCTTAAATCACCTCCTCCATAAGTCAAGATCATATCTTTAGTCCTTCTTAAGTACTTAAAGATTGCCTTGACTGCACCCCAGTGTTCTAAACCTGGATTAGACTGAAACCTGCTAGTAACACTAACAGCGTAAGCTATGTCTGGTCTTGTACACAACATTGCATACATTAGACTTCCAATTGCCGAAGCATATGGAATCTTAGCCATTCTTTCTCTATCTTCAGATGTCTGAGGTGACATCTTTTTCGATAGGTGAATGCCATGTCTAGCAGGTAACAGTCCTTTCTTAGATTCAAGCATATTGAATTTTTTCAATATCTTGTTTATATAAAGACTTTGGGATAACCCTATAGTTCTTTTCGCTCTATCTCTATAGATACGAATTCCTAGAATATAGGTCGCTTCTCCCAAATCCTTCATAGAGAAGGTGTTTGATAACCATAATTTTACAGAACTAAGCATCCCTATGTCATTGCCCAATAATAAGATGTCGTCAACATACAAAATTAGGAAAGTGACTGCACTCCCACTGACCCTTTTGTAAACACACGGTTCATCCTCATTTCTAATGAAACCAAACGTTTTGATTGCATCATCAAATCGGATATTCCAATTCCTCGAAGCTTGCTTAAGACCATAGATGGATCTCTTAAGCTTGCACACTTTATGTTGCTCACCCTCAGATACAAAACCTTTGGGCTGATCCATATAAACGTTTTCCTCAATGTAACCATTAAGAAAAGCTGTCTTGACGTCCATCTGCCAGATTTCATAGTCAAGGTACGCTGCTATGGCTAATAGAATCCTAATAGATTTGAGCATGGCTACAGGCGAGAAAGTCTCCTCATAGTCAATTCCCTGCCTTTGGCGATACCCTTTCGCCACTAGCCTAGCTTTGAAGGTTTCGACCTTGCCATCAGAACCAATCTTTCTCTTATAGACCCATTTGTTCCCTATAGGTATTATACCTTCGGGTGGCTCCACAAGTTCCCAGACTTGGTTTGTGTACATCGAATCCATTTCAGATTTCATAGCTTCTAGCCATTTTGAGGAATCTATATCAGATATAGCTTCTTCGTAAGTAGTAGGATCATCTGTATGATCAGTGTCTCCATGTATGAACAATTCTTGCATATTCTCATGGAGATACCCGTACCTTTGAGTAGGACGAGAAACTCTACTAGATCGTCGAGGCTCTTGTGTTGTGACATTGTTATCAATGGACATTGGCTCTTTACCAGGCACATCATTCCTTTCCTGATCATTTTGTTGCTCATGTGAAATTTCATTAAGCTCTATCCTCCTTCCAGCACCACCTTCTTGAATAAATTCTTTTTCAAGAAAGGTAGCATCTCTACTGATGACAACAATTTGTTCATCTGGAAGATAAAATTGATATCCAATACAATCCTTTGGATATCCAACAAAATGACCTTTGACAGATCTTGATTCCAACTTGTCTGTCTTTAGTTTCCTGATATGAGCAGGACAACCAAAAATTTTAACATGATTAAGGCTTGGCTTTCTTCCAGTCCACATCTCATATGGAGTGGTAGGGACGGACTTAGATGGTACTCTATTGAGTATATAACATGCTGTAAGAAGTGCATAATTCCAAAATGAAATAGGGATATCAGTATAGCTCATCATGGAGCGAACCATGTCCATATAGGTACGGTTCCTCCTTTCAGATACGCCATTCAATTGTGGCGTTCTTGGAGGAGTAAGTTGAGAAATAATACCTTGATCTTTAAGGTATTCCCTGAACCCAGTGTCTAAGTATTCACCTCCTCGATCTGATCGGAGAGTTTTAATACTCTTACCAAGCTGATTTTCTACTTCAGCCTTGAACTCTTTGAATTTTTCAAAGCATTCATGCTTGTACTTCATTAAGTACACATAACCATACCGAGAGTAATCATCAGTAAAAGTTATGAAGTAAATAAATCCTCCTCTAGCCACTTTGGCAAATGGCCCACATACATCACTATGTATGATTTCTAGAACATCATTGGCTCTTATACTTTGTCCCACAAAAGGCAACCGAGTCATTTTGCCTTGAATACAAGGTTCACAAGTTGGATAGGGTTCAGAACCCATGGGTTTGAGTAATCCCATTTTCTCCATCTTTGAAATTCTGTCTCCCGCGATGTGACCCAGTCTAAGATGCCAAAGATGTTTTTGATTGAGGTTAAATTTAGTCACTACGTTTAAATTCTCAAACTTAGTTCCATCTTTATCATCAGACATGTGGTATAAACCATTTTTCTTGTATGCCAAACCAATACAATCATTATTGTAATAAATCCTACAAATATTGCCTTTGAATAAAAATTCATATCCCACATCAGTCAAAACCGAAATAGAAATAATATTCGTAAAAGTGTTTGGCAGACATAAAACATTGTTTAGGAATAAAACATGTCCTGAAGATAAAGCTAAAGAAGTAGATCCTATAGCAGTAGCAGCAACTGTTGCTCCATTTCCGACCTTTAGGATCACCTCGTCCTTCCCAAGGACTCTACTTTTGGTTAGTTCCTGCAAAGATGCACAAACATGATATGATGCACCTGAGTCAAGAACCCAAGAAGTAGAATGAGAGCTAACTGTACACAGAGGATTGAGGAAACATGAAATGGTACTACCTTCATTTGTCTTTCCTTTTCCCTTGTCCTTTATCGACTCAAGGTACTTAGGACAATTCCTCTTCCAATGTCCTTCCATTTGGCAGTGGAAACATTTTGCACCAACCTTGAAGTTGCCCTTCTTTTTAGAGACACCTCCTGTAGGCTTAGGATGAGAAGATTTAATTGATTTCTTCTTCTTCTTTTTGGACTCTCCAGAAGAAGAAGCAATCATTAAAGCCGCTTCCTTTCCGTTTCCTTTCATCGTAGACTGAGCAGTAACAAGATGGTTATGAAGTTCTGAAAGTGATACCTCAATCTTGTTCAAGTGAAAATTTACAATGAATTGGGCAAAGGAATCTGGTAGAGACTGCAAAATCAAGTCTGTCTGAAGGTGAGCATCCATGGAAAAATCCAAGTTTTCAAGACGCTCAATCATATTGATCATCTTGAGAACATGAACTGACACATCAGCTCCTTCAGTCAGACGAGTTCTAAACAACTCCTTAGATATCTCATATCTGGCAGTTCTGGATTGTTCACCATACAATTCTTGTAGGTGAAGCAAAATATCTTTTGCGGTCCCCATCTTTTCATGCTGCCTTTGCAATTCATTGTTCATAGACGCTAGCATGTAGCACCTAGTTTGCATGTCATCCTCCTCCCACTTTCTAAAAGTGGTTTGTTGCGGCTCAGTCGCCCCTTCAGGCAAGGGATTAGGAACTGGAGTCTCTAAAATATATCCAATTTTTTCGGAATTAAGAACAATTCTTAGATTCCTCAGCCAATCAGTGAAATTGGGCCCAGTGAGTGTATTTTTTTCAAGGATAGTTGAGAGAGGGTTCATGGGTGCCATAATATCCAAATATTAGAAACTGCAGAAGATAATAAAATTGATTAGCAATTATCCTGATAGATCCAATTTGTTTTTGGCCTTTAAAACAAACTGGTCCTCCCACTAAATTTTTCGAATGTCATACTTCCAAAATGATAAACAGAAATCTTTATTGAAAAGATCTCTAGTGGGAGATGGGATTCTTATAAAATATTTAATATACCTCAGGTGATTCCTATATTGGTATAATAATATTTTGTAAGTGACAACTCTTTGTCAATACATCTCATGTATACCCCAACCGAGACTTGGCTCCTAATACTTAAGACCTCAGGCGTATCCAATCTTGGCCCATCATATTAGTTAAATTAAATCCACTAGACAGTAGGCAAAATAATTTGAATATTAATTACCTCAGGTGTTTCCTATCTTGATAATTAATAGATTATCCTACCCACAACATCACATGCTTTATAAAATCTACAAGAATATCCCTTACATCTTTATACTATCCCCATGTGTCCACAGCCAATAGTACAAATTGTAAAATATTCTGTAGATCTTAATCCAGTGGAGAGCCATGATACAATATCATAAAGTAGGTGGATTTTCTGGTCTAATTATTTCGAGGTAACACTGTGTTCATCAAAATCCTTTTGATGAACGTGCATCACATACATATGTCAAAAGCGAATAAATAAACTCAGATAATCATGGATAATAAAAAGAATAATTACAACCCAAAAAAAAACAACTGAATTAGTCTTCCTGAGCCCATGATTATCCTTCATGCCATATATCAAAAATTGAAAAATTAAATATTTCATATTAAATAAGGCATGCTAACATTTATTGAAACTATTCCATTTAATGCTAACCGTTTAATTTCATTGCCTTTCAAAATTAAATTACTAACATTTAGATAATTAATTTTGAACAAAAGATTGCTTTCAATAATTAAGATTCTTAACATTTTAAGAATACTTAATTATTAGAAGGAAACCTTTTGAAATATAATCTTAACCCATTTAAGATAAGTCCGAAACTGAAACAATATGAAGCCTTTGTTTAGCACCATGGCCGAGACGGCAACTATTGCAATCAGCCTTCCAATGAAACAAATATAATCAATTGCAAATTCGAAGCAAGGTGGCTCTGATACCACTGAAAGAAAAATATTTACGCAGCGGAATGAGCAAACAATTTTGCTTTCTCTTTCATTCGATGTTATTGCTTGAATTTGCAAATTGATTCAGGCCTTGATATTTCAAAAACCAATAAGTACTTACTTGTTTGGACGTTTATGCAATGCCTGATGCAGATGCTTGAATTCCAGCAATTAGCCTTCCACACGTTAGGCCTCTAGTTCGTCCACACAGACTCAAACCAATAGGTAACAGAATTTTGGAGTTTTGTTTCGGTAGTGAAGAAACAACGATATTGCTTTGTTCCTATTCAAAACAATCCTGATTGTTTTGCACCCTAGTAGACCCCCTTAACAACTCTTTGTCAATAAGGCTTATTTATACTGTTGTTTTGATTAGATCAATATCTTGTATCATAACAACCAGTTTATAATTTTATTCTTATCTTGATCAAATCAAAAATAGAATACAATTAATATAATTATTTAATTCATGTTTTAGTTTTGATCACATCAAAATATAAACACAATTAATATAATTATATTAACTATTATTTTCATCTTTATAATATTTGAGTCATACTCAAATACCACCTCCAAATTCCGTCTAGCTTGGGTTTCAAGATGTGCTAGCATCCTTATCAAAGTCTAAACCCATTCTAATCAAACTTCCCTATTAGTTCAAATCCTTTTTGTGTGTGACTATCTAGGTCCATTACCCAGTTGGCAATGTAATAAACGTTAGCCTATTAACGTTAGTTAGAACATTTCTAACACTTGAGAAGTTCTCCAAATATACCTCAAGTTAACATAGTTCATGAGTGATGCCTAGCAGCATATCATGACACCCAACCGGTGATGAAAAGATTGGAATCCTTTTATGTGAACCATGACTGCAATTGTTTTGCATAAAAATCCTTCTATTACTATATCCCTATTGAGTTCAGTTTAGTAATAATGTCAAACTCTAAAACTCAATCGTATGACTTAATCTATCAAATTACTTGACTATAAAATTGATCATCTACATGAATCAATTTGTCTTGGCCAAGAACTCCTTTAGTCAAGATTGATAGATTTCATAAGATATCAAACCATTCATGATGGAATAATAGATCCCATTTTGCATAAACACTTGGCTCCATGCATAACTAATTAGAGGTACCATATGCCAATACTCATCCGTGATTAGAACAAGTATTTTCTGCATTGATAGACTTTAACCACCCATGAATGAGCCAACCGTGTCATCTCAGGTCTAAGGATCACATGCACCATTGCAATCAATAATGAATCATTGACATTAATAAGCTAATGATTCATTATTTAAATTAGTCAGTGTTCAAGCCAACTTGTCACACAAGTGCCTCTCATATTTGTTCTAGTATCACATACTTAATGGTATGAGACTCGCCATTCTATTATCATTAATATCTCATATTAATCATAGAAAATAAATATGAGACTAATCTTCCGGATTAAACTTGCCCAATTAATAATCCTATGATTAGGAACAATTTAATATTATTTGTACCAAGTTTTTCCGTCACTCATATCCTCATCACATGAGAATGGAACCTTAACAAATAATAATGGACAACATTCAATCAAATCTAAACCAAGAATAATTGAATCAAGAAGTGCCATTTTATTTTAATCAAGACAATAATTATTAATGCTCTAGGGCATACTGCTAACACGAGTACCAAACCGTAGACCTCACTATACTTCCATTCCTTCCACCAAACATACCCCAACCGGGCCCGCACTCCATTTCAGTAGCTTTTGGTAATACTCGAGTTTACCGGAACCAAGGGTCTCATTACCACAAGGTTCCCCAGTACAGTCCCCGTGGCATGATAATTTTCACGACCAAGCCCTCGCCGGCTCGATCCAATTAACTACCATACGGGGTTGAGCTCATAAATGCAGTAAGGCCGTTGGACATTGTCCAAACGACATCAATTCAGTTTCCATGAAATGGAATTCACCAACCAATATATCCAGTTCAGTAATGCAATAAAACGGTAGCCATTCAGTGACAATAACAAAAGAGGTGAGGGCGGTCAAGTACACCCTCACCCTGATCAATTTCAATATCCAAGTAGGCCATTAAGGCATCACATAACATTTAACAAAGCCACATAGTAATCCATCAAGTGAGTAGTATACTCACCAAGTAAGAAAATGGTGTTTCATACACCGTGATCACCAAGACGCCGTGAGCTACCGTCACGCCCTAGAATCACACAACAAATGCAATGAGACTCGAGAACGAGTCATCAAACAATACTAAACACAACCCCAATAGGGTTTCACATGCATAAGTAGGCATGATAGCAAACCAGAAATTAATATATGGCCTTAACTTAAGCCTCGATAGAAAAACCGTGTTTGAGCTTAGAATGCGGTAATGGCGTAAATTTCACTACGGTTATCGGTTGGGGGTGTAAGACCCACCATTGTGAAGCTATGAAACAGGGCTACAACAATGTAGAAGGGCACTCAATCCAGTTCCTAGCACCACTAGGTCAAAAATGCCAAAAACTATACCAGAATTCCCAAAACAGGTTTGCAAAAGACAGAAAACTGTAATCGGTATATCTCAGTCTATACAAGTCCAACTGCCGAAATTCCAAAGGCATATGCTAGCTAAGACATTCAGCTACATTTCATCAGAAGACACCAACTCCAAAATCCAAACCAATTCCAGTCAAAATGTCCAATTACTATCGCAGTTTTCGCATTCTGTCCAAGCAGAACAGCTACCGTAATATCGTCATAACTCATTCTACATTGATCCAAATGACCTGAAATTTTATAGGCATCTTCATCACATCAATACCTACAACTTTCATGTTTTGAGAAAAGTCTAATTCGGCCTCTAACCTAGTGATCTAAAACCGGACAGAATTGGGGATTTTCAAACCCTAACTTTCCAATTTTCCATCCAAATCCAAAATTAGTTGCATTTAACCACATTTCACATCCACTAGAGCCATAATAGTCCATTTCCAATCATCAAAGATGGCCACAACATTCATTTCATATGAAACCAGAAAAATTCCCAAGAAAATAGAAAACTTCACCAAATCACTTCAAACCAAGATAAAAACCAGAAATTTCAGCACTCTTATCACTAGTAAGCACAACATAAGCATCATTAGGTGTAGTAGGGTGTTTCAAGCTTCACTTACCAAGAAACAAGAGAGAGGAGGATGTTGAACACCTTAATCCTTCAAACAAAGTTCACCAACACACTAACTAGCACTAGAAAGAAAGTTTTTATGGAGTAGAACTAACTTAAGCACTTGATTTGGTGGATTTGGACTTTTTAGAAGCTTGAATGTTGAAGAGTTTTGTCTTCCTTGGAGCTTGAGAGAGCCGGCTATGGTGGAGAGAAAATGAGGGAATTTTAGTGAATTTTTTTGAAGATATTTACTAGTTGGGTCAAAAGTCAAAAATTTGTCAAAAGGTGAATAGTGTTTCTTAAGTCATAACCAATGAGAAAGTGACATGTGGCATCTCATTAAATGCCTTCCTATCTTTCTTTTCTCTCTCACATCAATCACTTCACACACACTACTTATCTCTTAACACCCGATAAATTTTTCACAGTATCCGAAACTTAACCGTATTGGCCGAATTTTCCCGAACTTTTCGCACTAGTGGGTCCCACGTCCAATATATATTCTTAATTTTCTAAAAACTCTCCAATACTAGAAAATTCATCTAAAAACTATAATTACTCATAAAATCCACTAAGAAAATATTTCTAAGCCAGAAAATGCAGAAAACATGCAATTAAGGGGAAAATAAACCCTAGGAAAATATTAGGGCAAAACGGGTTCTCAAACTCTCTCCCCCTTAAAAGAATTTCGTCCCCGAAATTCCTTATCATTGACTACTCCGGGATTAAATTGAGCAGTATACTGATCTGTACCCCTTCACTGGCCAGGTTCATTAAATTCTTACCTTCCACGTCCTCTGATGAGTCAACATCTAAGGAGTACACCCGAGAAGACACGTTCGATCCATCCTTGTCCCCCTTCGACTGGTCAGGGTGGGTCGTGGTTGGTGGCAGAGTCCCTTGCCTCTCGCGCAGGCGAGCTGGACAGTTAGCAATTTGATGTTCGGCATTCCCACAGAGCAAGCATTTTCCTCCTTTCCTCCAGCAATTGTCCTCCGAGTGGTTTAATTTTCCGCAATACCCGCAGGGTCCGCGTGCTACAGAAGCTGAGCCTCCTCTTGACGGCCTCTCTGGTGACATTTCCGGCATCCTCACTCCTCCCATTCCCCGCCCAAATTTGGGAGGGATACTTCCATCCTCCAGTCCCGAATTGTTTCCAGGAAATCCTCTCTTTTTCGCCTGAAAGTTTTTCACCTGGAGCCTAGCATTCTCTACCCGTTGTGCCTTTTCCACTGCTTCACTGAAGGCGTTAATTTGGGCTGCCGCGAGGTCCTTCTGGATTTCTACGTTCAGGCCCTGGACAAATCGCCGTATTCTTCGTTGCTCGGTCAAGATCAACTCAGGCGCAAACTTGGATAAACGGGTAAATTGACTCTCATATTCCGCCACAGTTTGAGCCCCTTGGCGGAGCCTAATGAACTCGTCCTCCTTCCTCTCCTGGACTAGAGGAGGGAAAAATTTTGCATTAAATTCTCGGATGAAGTTCACCCAAGTCCTCGGCGTCTGCTCCCGTTCCCATTTCTGCCTGATGACGTTCCACCAGGAACGGGCAGCCCCTTCAAGTTGAAACACGGCAAAAGTGACCTGCCGTTCGTCCGGGTAGTGTAGGGCCGCGAATATATCAACCATTTTCTCCAGCCATTTCTCAGCCACATCAGGGTCGGGTCCCCCAATAAACTTTGGAGGGGAAAACTTTTGAAAACGTTCTAGAGCTCTATCTTCGCTCTCAATATGATGGCCAGGGTTTCCGGGGTTTCCAGGGTTAGGGTTTGGGTTTTGGCCCTGTTGTTGCACTACTTGTGCGAGTAGGTTTGTCATTTGCTGCATAGCGGCAGCTATTTGAGCATTGGGGTCTATTTGGGGTTCAGGATCAGGTCCAGTCGAGGTTTCCCCCGCACCCCTAACCGGTGTAGGTTGTCTAGTTCTGCGTCCACGGCCTCGACCACTCCGAGTGCCTTCCATCAATCTAAGTCAATCTAGGTCACCAAATAAATATACTGTTAAAGGGCACCTAACCCTCCTTTCCGTAGCACCAGACAGGAACAAGGAAACAAGAATAAGTAACTCAAACAATTACCGCGAAGAGCATTTAAACATATACCACGTATACATAGATCACATAACCAAGTTAAGCAATGATACGGAACAGTCAGTCAAGTACATATGAAGTCATTGCATGAAACAATAGGGTCTTCCAAAAGTACTATAGACACCTAGGTCACAAGTACAAAAGGACTCACGAAACGCTTTTCCCCTTCTAGGGTTTCGTCCAAATATTTATATCTTAATCAAGGTCGATCACGCTTAACCACCCGAACAAACCACACGAAGTTCCATAGAATCGTCTTTCTAGTTCACCTAATCCTTTCTACCCTAGGCCTTCATATCTTTCGTATCCGGGCGCGAGAATCTCGTCTAAGATAATTCACATCTCGAGCCGGCCGGTCCCAAGAGTAAACCATCCTTATTAAAGATTCCTACCCGACATACATACCTAGCTTCCTCGAGTCCCATGATAATGATTCGTACACTTATCACATGCCCGGTTCATAACTTATGCTCAAACGAGCACTCAGACATATTCATGAAATTAGGACCACACCACCACTTGGCCCAGTCTCACTCCACGCAGAGACCACGCGAAGTGGCTCTGATACCACCTGTGACAGCCCCACCTTCCCCTAAGGCGAACCAAAGGGGTTAGCGGACTGCCTGCCCAGCTCTCGCCAGGACTACGGTACAGTTAACGTCGTTCTATAACGTTCCGGAACATACCATTGCGCGCAAACAAGTCAGAAAACACAAAATAAAAAAAAACGAAAATTTGCGCCGAAGATGAATAGTGCAGGCCACGTCAGAATCCGGCCGGAATCTGGCCGGATTAGCGGCCGGATTCTTGGCCGGATACTGTCCAGTGAGCATCTCGAATTTTTTTCAAAAGTTCCACTCAATCCGGCCGGCAATCCGGCCAAGATTCCGGCCGGATTGTCTGGCCGGATACCGGCCAGTGAGCAACTGGCCGGATTTCCAAATTTTTCTCAGGCAATCCGGCCTTCAATCCGGCCAGTTTCTGGCCGGATTCCTGGCCGGATTCAGGCCAGTGAGCTTTTGCCAAATTTTTTTTTTCTTTTCCGTTTGAAAGCCGATTCGCTCCGAAGTTCATCCAAACATTTACCAAACATATATATACAATGGAAACCAACATTTACAAGCCAAACGGCCTACCAAAGTATCCATTTCGTTCATACATATACAATAGCCATTTACCCCAAACATTGGTGCAATCAAAGCACTTAGGGTTTTCACCCTCAAGGAGCTAATCAAAATACATATACATGAGCTCAACTTGTCACAACCTTTTCCAAAAGAATTCATTTGCCTGTAAGGAAAACAAATAACACGGAATGAGCCAAGGCCCAGTGGTATACCACCCAATAAGCAATCAAAGTCATATAAGAATGAACCTTCATTTAAAGTGCACAAATAAGCAATGAAGCAAAATGGTAAAAGGATACGGTCGGCTCTCAAGAGCCCAATTCCACGCTTGCCATCTTGATCCAATTGCATTGACCCTCCGTCAATGGTACGAGTACCAAACCGTAGACCTCACTATACTTCCATTCCTTCCACCAAACATACCCCAACCGGGCCCGCACTCCATTTCAGTAGCTTTTGGTAATACTCGAGTTTACCGGAACCAAGGGTCTCATTACCACAAGGTTCCCCAGTACAGTCCCCGTGGCATGATAATTTTCACGACCAAGCCCTCGCCGGCTCGATCCAATTAACTACCATACGGGGTTGAGCTCATAAATGCAGTAAGGCCGTTGGACATTGTCCAAACGACATCAATTCAGTTTCCATGAAATGGAATTCACCAACCAATATATCCAGTTCAGTAATGCAATAAAACGGTAGCCATTCAGTGACAATAACAAAAGAGGTGAGGGCGGTCAAGTACACCCTCACCCTGATCAATTTCAATATCCAAGTAGGCCATTAAGGCATCACATAACATTTAACAAAGCCACATAGTAATCCATCAAGTGAGTAGTATACTCACCAAGTAAGAAAATGGTGTTTCATACACCGTGATCACCAAGACGCCGTGAGCTACCGTCACGCCCTAGAATCACACAACAAATGCAATGAGACTCGAGAACGAGTCATCAAACAATGCTAAACACAACCCCAATAGGGTTTCACATGCATAAGTAGGCATGATAGCAAACCAGAAATTAATATATGGCCTTAACTTAAGCCTCGATAGAAAAACCGTGTTTGAGCTTAGAATGCGGTAATGGCGTAAATTTCACTACGGTTATCGGTTGGGGGTGTAAGACCCACCATTGCGAAGCTATGAAACAGGGCTACAACAATGTAGAAGGGCACTCAATCCAGTTCCTAGCACCACTAGGTCAAAAATGCCAAAAACTATACCAGAATTCCCAAAACAGGTTTGCAAAAGACAGAAAACTGTAATCGGTATATCTCAGTCTATACAAGTCCAACTGCCGAAATTCCAAAGGCATATGCTAGCTAAGACATTCAGCTACATTTCATCAGAAGACACCAACTCCAAAATCCAAACCAATTCCAGTCAAAATGTCCAATTACTATCGCAGTTTTCGCATTCTGTCCAAGCAGAACAGCTACCGTAATATCGTCATAACTCATTCTACATTGATCCAAATGACCTGAAATTTTACAGGCATCTTCATCACATCAATACCTACAACTTTCATGTTTTGAGCAAAGTCTAATTCGGCCTCTAACCTAGTGATCTAAAACCGGACAGAATTGGGGATTTTCAAACCCTAACTTTCCAATTTTCCATCCAAATCCAAAATTAGTTGCATTTAACCACATTTCACATCCACTAGAGCCATAATAGTCCATTGCCAATCATCAAAGATGGCCACAACATTCATTTCATATGAAACCAGAAAAATTCCCAAGAAAATAGAAAACTTCACCAAATCACTTCAAACCAAGATAAAAACCAGAAATTTCAGCACTCTTATCACTAGTAAGCACAACATAAGCATCATTAGGTGTAGTAGGGTGTTTCAAGCTTCACTTACCAAGAAACAAGAGAGAGGAGGATGTTGAACACCTTAATCCTTCAAACAAAGTTCACCAACACACTAACTAGCACTAGAAAGAAAGTTTTTATGGAGTAGAACTAACTTAAGCACTTGATTTGGTGGATTTGGACTTTTTAGAAGCTTGAATGTTGAAGAGTTTTGTCTTCCTTGGAGCTTGAGAGAGCCGGCTATGGTGGAGAGAAAATGAGGGAATTTTAGTGAATTTTTTTGAAGATATTTACTAGTTGGGTCAAAAGTCAAAAATTTGTCAAAAGGTGAATAGTGTTTCTTAAGTCATAACCAATGAGAAAGTGACATGTGGCATCTCATTAAATGCCTTCCTATCTTTCTTTTCTCTCTCACATCAATCACTTCACACACACTACTTATCTCTTAACACCCGATAAATTTTTCACAGTATCCGAAACTTAACCGTATTGGCCGAATTTTCCCGAACTTTTCGCACTAGTGGGTCCCACGTCCAATATATATTCTTAATTTTCTAAAAACTCTCCAATACTAGAAAATTCATCTAAAAACTATAATTACTCATAAAATCCACTAAGAAAATATTTCTAAGCCAGAAAATGCAGAAAACATGCAATTAAGGGGAAAATAAACCCTAGGAAAATATTAGGGCAAAACGGGTTCTCACACTTTCTCTCTCTCTAAATTCAGCCAAGACAAGAAAGAAAAAGAAGAAAAAAAATGGTGAAGAACTAAAGTTTTAGTTGGATAACAATAAGGCTTAGTCTTGGTTAAGAAGTTGTAGTGGTTTGACAAGTGGCAAGATAAGGATTAGTCTTGGTGGTCAAGATGTTGTAGTGGTTTGACAAGTGGCAAGATGAGAATTAGTCTTAGTCAAGGTTTCATGGATAAGTGACAAGTGGCAAGGTAAGGTTCCATTCCTATCTCTTTGTCTCCTTGTTTTTCTTATAGCCAATTTATCTTGTGTTCTTCTAATATACTCTTAACACATTTAATCACATAATTCCTCTAGCACCACACTTGTTCTCGTTCACCGGATATAACACACATATCTCACTAGTCGGTCACACTAATATAATATACTATGAAACTCGACATGCACCAAGTTAAATAAAAAAATAAGTTAAAAACCATGATTAAACCAGTAAAGCAACCAAGAATTCAAAACAAGTAAGTTCAAATAAGAGCTATAAAGACAAGTAGAATTTCGAGGTCTCACACCCATATCATCCATATATCCTTTATTCAGCACCTTATGTAATCCTTCTCTAGATTGAATTTAATGAGAATGTGCTCGAATTTGACAAACCTAGTAAGAAAAATCCCTTAAAACCAATTTTTAGAAAAAAATATGCACAAGGATTCCATACTAGGTCTGTCGTGAGGGAATTTTCCAACAAGACTAAATTGAAAAGGAGCTGCCAACTTGAGAATTTCCTCTTTTTTTTGAAAACTGTACAATAGGCTTTCCTCGATGAACAGTCGAGTCGAAGTTTTAATTTTGATAAGGAACAAATCAGGTTGATCACTAAGAATTTTAGCAAAGAACTAGTTTGGCAAGAATTGACTTCAACTTTTGATTGAAGGCATTCATGGTTAAAACCCTAAATTCAGTAAGGGATGAGAGAGAAACCTATAGAGAGGGAGAGAAGAATAGCTAAAACTAGAAATCCTTTGAGTAATATTTATTTGGAAGCAACCTACAATTTATTACTGACTTATACACATCATTAAATTTTTCTAAATAAATTAGAAAATTAATTTTTTATTAAGTTTGTGCAATTTTACTGCATCTTGTGAAGGTAAGAGAGGTATATCAAAAAGGTAATGAAAATATCAACACTATAACCATGGCAAAGTATTATGTAAAAAGCAGGGGTGTGCAAAAAACTTAATTACCGAATTACATACTGATTGATACGAACGTCGCCAACCTTGTGACGAAACCCGTAAGAGATTAGACTCAGGATCGACAAGAGGATACCAAGCTTGGAGCGGATGACCTCAACCCGTTAATCACGTGGTTAACGAACCTTGGTATAATGGTAGAAGACGCCACAACCTAGTGTGACTCTAGATTGATAAGTCACGAACGCCTAGGGAATTTCTAAGGTATTCAAGAAGCCTTGGAGAAACCAAGAAAACTCTCAAATTGTATTGTATTGATTGAATGTTGAATGAATAGAACATGACCCTAGGTAGGCTATTTATAGCCATACAAGTAGAAACCAAAAGTGCAATGGCAAAGACTAAACCCTAACCGAATTGGAAAAGGCTGAAAAGGCAAAGTTCCTTCATTTTAGGAACTCTAGGCTCGGCCCTTCTAGCTTGCAAGCTGGCCGGTTTTATTCCTTGAATAAAATAACTAAACTAGACTCCAACATAGCTAACTAATGGTTAAACCAATATGCGAACTACAGAAGGGTCACTCGCGGTCTTCTTGGATTTGAACCACATGGACAACCTTCATTCCTTCATGCTCAAGTCCCTCAATGACCTTGGCGACAATTTCTTGGCTTTGCACCTCGCGAACAAGCCCTTGGAGTTCCTCTCTCACCTTCTTAGCTCGAGCTCGCGTTACGGGTGCTAGAGGAACTCGAATTGTACTCAATGGTGTCTCTTGGTTCGTATCATCCCTCTTCTCTTGGAAAGGATTTGTCCTCAAATCAGCTTCATCGTCTGCAAGAAAAGGAGATAGATCAGAGACATTGAATGTAGTAGCGCTCACATTGTACTCACCGGGAAGGTCTAGCTTGTATGCATTGTCGTTGATGCGCTTGAGGACTTGAAATGGCCCATCTCCATGGGGAAGGAGTTTATTGCACCTTTGGACCGGGAACCTCTCCTTATGCAGATGCAACCACACCCAATCTCCAGGCTCAAACACCACGCATTGGCATCCCTTATTAACTCGTTGAGCCACTTGATCCATCCTTCGCTCAATATTTAAGCGGACCTGTTCATGCAATTTCTTCACAAATTCTGCTCGGTTAGCACCATCTAAGTTAATGCGCCCAGAAGAAGGTAAAGGTGATAAGTCTAGTGGTGTTAAAGGGTTAAAACCATAGACTATTTCAAATGGTGAAAAATGAGTAGAACTATGCACCGTGCGGTTGTATGCAAACTCAACATGGGGTAAACACTTTTCCCAAGTTCGAATATTTTTTCTAATGATGGCACGTAAGAGTGTAGACAATGTGCGGTTGACGACCTCAGTTTGACCATCAGTTTGTGGGTGACTAGTAGTAGAAAAGAGTAATTTAGTACCCAATTTTTCCCACAAAGTTTTTCAAAAGTAACTCAAAAATTTCACATCCCTATCAGAGACAGTTGTCCGAGGCATGCCATGCAATCTGATGATTTCTTTGAAAAACAAATCTGCAATGTGAGATGCATCATCTGTTTTGTGACATGGTATAAAATGTGCCATTTTTGACCTAGTTAACCCTAAAACAAAGTCCATGGAAATGTCAGTCCAAGATTCCTTAGGTACAGGTAAAGGACTATAGAAGCCATATGGTTGAAGTTTAGACTTAGTTTTGTGGCAAGTGATGCACTTGGCCACCATTCATTCCACATCGCACTTCATCCTTGGCCAGTGGAAGTGCTCTCGAAGGATAGCTAAGGTTTTAGCCACACCAAAATGTCCCATCAAGCCACCTCCGTGTGCTTCCCTAACAAGTAAAGAGCGAATAGAGCAGTTAAGTATACACAGTCGATTGAGGTAGAAAAGAAATCCATCAAGGATGTAGAATTTACCTTGAGTTGCTGAACCACAAGAATCATAAATACCTGAGAAATCTGGGTCATTGGAGTATAGTTCTTTAACTAACTCAAATCCTAATAACCTTGCATCAAGTTGAGCGAGTAAAGAATAACGACGTGATAACGCATCAGCAACAACATTGGTTTTCCCAACTTTGTACTTGATCATATAAGGGAATGTTTCAATAAATGCAATCCACCTAACATGATGCTTATTCAACTTGTGTTGTGACTTAATGTGCTTAAGCGATTCATGGTCAGTGTGTATAACAAATTCTCTTGGTCTCAAATAATGTTGCCAAGTCTCTAAAGCACGAATTAAAGCATATAACTCTTTATCATAAGTGGAATAGTTCAAAGCTGCCCCATTGATTTTTTCACTAAAGTATGCAATTGGTTTGCCCTCTTGCATTAAGATAGCTCCAATACCCACCCCAGATGCTTCACACTCTATTTCAAACATCTTGTCAAAGCATGGTAATGCAAGTAATGGTGTGTGTGTGAGTTGGTGTTTAAGCATTTGGAATGCACGCTCTTGAGCATCACCCCACACAAATGGCTCATTTTCTTGATTACAGTAGTTAAAGGTGCAGCAATGGTACTAAAATCCTTAACAAATCGTCTATAAAAACTAGCAAGACCATGAAAGCTGCGTACCTCACCCACCGTGCTTGGAGTAGGCCATTCTCGAATTGGTTTGACTTTTTTCTCGTCCACTTTGATTCCCTGTTTACTCACAATAAAGCCTAGGAAGACAAGTTAATCAGTACAAAAGGAGCACTTCTTAAGGTTAGCATAGAGCTTTTCCTTTCGAAGTACATCAAGAACAAGTTTCACATGCTCAACATGGTCATCTAGGCTCCTACTATAAATCAGGATGTCATCAAAATATACAACTACAAATTTTCCTAGAAATGGACGAAGTACAACCTCATGAATGTACTAGGTGCATTAGTTAGACCAAATGGCATAACTAACCACTCATACAAGCCATGTTTGGTTTTGAAGGTCATTTTCCATTCATCGCCCTCTTTCATCCTAATTTGATGACTTTTTAAGTCAATTTTAGTGAAAATCATAGCACCATATAGCTCATCTAACATACTATCAAGTCTAGGAATAGGGTGACGATATTTTACCGTTATTGCATTGACGGCACAACAGTCAGTGCACATTCGCCAACTTTCATCCTTTTTAGATACCAAGATGATGGGAACTGATAGCATCATGGTACGTGGGCACGCCAACAATGGTTCGAGTGACCGAGGGGCTGAGGATCGCATGCAAGCTCCAAGCGGATCCATTACTAGGGCTCGCACGAAGAGACTTCGTGAGCAACTCAATGTACTTATTCAGGCCATACACAAGTCCTTTGAAGGATTCATACACTCAAGTGAAGGTGATCGCGGTCCGGTAATGAGCATTGAAGCTACACCTGAGGATTAGGGTTATTACCAAACCCGAGTTTCCGTTTTAGCATCATAGCCAGTTATTTTCACATTAGTTGATTAGTTTGAATAATTGGCTAAATGCATGTTGCACGTAGAATCGCCAAGGATAGGATTGCTATTTTGTTCATTATTATTTGCTAGAGTGGGCTGCCTAGGAAGGAAAGCCCACGTGAGGCCCAACCCATCGAGGGTTGAGCCCGTAGTTTCCGTTCCCGTTTTCGTCACTTATTAGGGCCCATGCCCATCCGCACCTTTAGTCCTTTTTAGGGTTTTTTACTTGTAGCCTACATAAGGCACTACATTACATCAATAGAGGGTAGACACTTTTATCATAAAATACTTGAGAGAAATTTCTCCATAGTTTTCGAGCAACCCTTGAACAACTTAGAGTTATACTCTAGTGTTCTTGTTCGGCTTATCAATTCAAGAATCGCACTTGAATTGTGGCACCTTCTACACTTGCCTGAGGTTCGCTAATTCGTTTGATTATGGGTTGAGATAGTATCAACATGTTCGTAGTCACGGGGATTAGAGGGGTCGTAGGGTTTCCGCTGCTACCGTTTCTTGCATCCGACGTCAAATCCAACAAGCGATCTTAGGTCGAAGAATCTCCTCACCAACGAGATTCGTATCAGTTGGTATCAGAGCTAGCTTGTTGGTAACATCGTTTATCCCTCTTTTGTGTCTTAATTCGTACCTTCTGTATCTGTCTCGTTAGTTAAATTCTGTTCGCACCTCCAATCTGTCCGCAAGTTTCCTTGTTATCAAATTCTGGTCGCCGTGTTTGGAGTCTGTTCTTAGTATCGCGTCCTTATTGCTGTTTCTATTGAGTCTTGTGTGTTACAATCTGGTCATGTATTGCTGATTGTTTCCACCATCTATGTCCAGCAAATTGAGGTGTCGGTCAGTGTTGATAATTGTGCCAAAGACGCACAACAAAACATTGAGTCATTCAGATTTCGGTCTTGCCGCACTTAACATTATCCCTTGCATGGCCCAATCTGATCGAATTGTCTCTTAATTGTTGTGCCTGTCTCTTGTTCAACATCTTGTTGTTGTCGTCAGTAAGTCCCAACCTGAGTAAAAAAAGAAAAGGTCAGTAGCTAATCCTTTTTCCTTGTCTCCCCGTTGCTGTCCGCAATTTCTAGTTTGTGTGCATCGTGTCTTGCGTTAGTTTTCAGGTTGTATCACCACGTTTTGTGCCTAGTTGTTGTCTATTGTTGCTCAAACTCGTTGTCCATTGCTGTGATTGGGTCCTGCTCAGAAAACAAGAATATATATATATATATATATATAGAACCAGCCGCTAGTCTTACTCTTTGTAAAAAAATTCTGCCCGTCAGTGTTTTGGTGTCTTTCTTGTGCCATTTTAATTTCTGGAAATTCTGGGAATTATTTGTGTTATTCTTAGGCTATTTGTTTGGTAGTTACATCGTTTGGGTTTAAAGAAAAAAAAAACAAAAAGAGAAGAAGAATAAATCTGTTCATTCTTTCTTGCTGAGTTTTGGTAGTTTCCAAAATTTGTTCGTTCCTTCTTGTTGAGTTTTTAGTTGTTTCCAAATCTGTTCATGTTGTTTTTCTTCAGTTGCTTATCATCTAGGAAAGTATTGGTACCTTGTTCTTGAAATTCTTGCATCAAATTTGCTGGTTTCACGAAGATCTTCAAGGGATTCTGGATATTCTTGAAATCTGGAAATTAGCCTTGATATTCTTGAAGTTATTTGCTGGAAATTGTGGTTTGATCTTGAATTCTTGAAATTTTCTTGCGCGTGACATTGAAACATACCTAAACTTTGAGCTCTAATTGTTGGGAACCAAGAATCACAACCTGCCCAAACATTAAAATCACCAAAACAGGCCGCACCAAAGCTGCAATCAAACCTGGAAAATTGTGTGTTTGAGCCGAACCCATAGTTCATCTTTTGGCTGTATAAACAAAAAAAAAAAAAGTTGTTGCAGCAGCCAATTTGATCTTGAAAGGAACAAAATAAACTGCCCATTGTGAGGACCCGAAAAATTTCTTATTTTTATCGAATATTAATGGTCTAATAAAGTATTTATCCGCCTGTTTTTCCCCAAATAATTTATTACGACCATTTTAAATCCATTCGTATGGAATAATGTCTTCATTATGCTTTTAAAACGTCCCGTTAACAACTTCAATTTTCGGAGGATTGTTTAGGTGAGAAATAATGAACACGAGTGTTTCAAGGTGATATTATATTCGAGAGTATGATTATCCTGGGGAAATTAAGAACGGACAATAGCAGATTAAGAAAAGTTAATCGAGAATTAAAGGTGAATAAGTTCTAAGTGAGCATATACTACTCACGCGTGGATAGTTTTCCAAAAGACGCATGGATACAAATTTATTGGAGATTTGAGGAGTTAATACTCGACTCATGTGAGGACTCGTAAAACTCCTATTAAAACCCTATTTTGAGCTTATTTAATTATTTACTTGTTCATTTATTCCGAGTATTATTTTCTAGACCTATTGAACCTAATTACGTGGAAATATAGCTTCATTATATTTTTAAAGTGACTTGTTTCAAAAATTAATTTCCGGGAGCGCGTTTAGTGAGAACAGTGAATAGTGCTTGGAAATTTTACCCGATTGAGAGTACAATAGGCTTGGAATATTAAAGACTTATACAATGGATCTAAATTAGGTATTTTAACGATTAAATACTCAAGTGATAGTTAGTGGTACGATCGTTATAAGAATTCCTCGAAAGTTTCACTCTATCGCGCCTAAATTGAAAATACGCGTTTTCACGCGCGCGATTAATTGAGGGACTTTAGACCATTATTTTGAGACAATTAAGGGCGAATAATATTTATATGAATATAAGTGTACTAGAGGTTTAGTGCACTAGTGAAACAAATGCAAGAGGAATCAGCACAAAACGTGCGCGTACGCGCACTATTGGAGAGTTGACTTTTGTACACTTAAAACCAAAATTTGCTAAGCTTCTCACGGAAGCTTTATCATCAGCAAACACTCCTTTTTCCTTCTCATTTGACCGAACCAGCAGCAGCAAAAACAACCAAGGCTTCTCAAAATTTTTTCATCTCCAAATTCTTGCACCAAACCTTCATAGATTCACACCAAACTTCACATACACTTAGCTCTACACTTGGACACCACTTTGAGCTGCAAAAGGGAGCTAAAACTCACGGTTTTTCTGGAGCAACAAGGGCCGAAAATCACTGCCTTGGACATCAACTAGAGTAAGTAAAGATCAAGCTTTCTAATTTCGATTTTTGGAAGTTCTAGTATACCTTTAAGCTCTTATTTTCATATGGGTTGATGTTGTTGTTGGAAAAAGTGGAATGTGGGCTCTATGAACTCCCACCCTTGTCTTGGAGGCTGATTTCATGCTTGATGATGTTTATAATGTTGGATTAGTGCTTAAACTAGTGGATTATTGGTGGAAAATTGATGGAAACTCATGATGGGTGCAAAGGCCAAATCTGACCATTTTACCCCTGCTTTGTTCGGCCACTTTAATGCAAAAATTTGAGGATTTAATGGCTTGATTGTGTTTTTTACATGTTTTAGTATTTGTATACAAATTTTCATTGAAAAATACTGAGTTTTGGTTGGTCAAATGAATTTATTTCCCAAAGCTAGTAATCTGGAAACTGTTCCCGTAATGCTCAGACCAGTGTTCGTATTTCGTCCATAACTCCGTGCTCTGACGTCGAAATCAAGTGCCGTCAGCGGCATTTGAAACTAGACATTCCCACCTTTCCAACAGTATAAAATTCACATTCTTGTTCCATGTGTGTGAGCCGCACCACGCTTTTGAACTCAGCTGTTCTGTTTCTCTGTTCTGCTGGAATGAAATACAGAAGCTGTGATTTGAAACTCGATTTCGAGCTAGTTGTGTACTGAATTTCAAAATGTTTTCTTTTGTGAAATTTTATCCCTATGAATTTATTTTCCAAAACTATCAACCATGCTCAATTCTGAGTTAAATTGAGTGAGTTATGATCAAAATACGGAGACTGCCCTGTTCTTGAAAACCCCAACTTTTGGACTGATTTGAGACAAGACTTGGAGTGGTTTTGCTAATTGAGTTCCGTCGTGTTAAACACCTACTAAATGTACCATGTATGTTCCTTAGGCTTTTCCAGCACAAATGAACCATGTTTGGAGGATTTTCCTAGGCCAAATGTTTGGAAATGAGGAACAAGAAGTTCAAGGCAGTTATGCATTAAGAATTTTTCAAATTTTGGTTGGATAGTTGACTACCTTCCCGAAGGTATTTTTCCATGAAATTTGATAGAGAGATACCCTTCATATAGGAGTATTATACTGCTAAATTTTATACCAATCCAAGTCCGTTTCGACACTTAACTAAAGATCCAAAGTCGGAAACCCAAATCTGGAATTTGTTCAACAGTCTCGAATTTTCCCCAACTTTGAGCTACCGTATCTCGGTGCTCAAAACTCCGATCCTTGATCCGCTTTTTCTGTTATAAACCTTACTTGTAACTCTAATTGAGTTACAAATTTTAGAGGCTAGCTCTCAACGTGTCAATTTTTCCGAATTTCCAAAGTTAGCGAAAAACCAACCCCGGCTCAATTCTGAGTGTTCTGGAACAGCAACTTTAAGCCCATTTTTGAATACCTTCCACTTAGATTCATGGAAAAGTGTCTTCTAAGAACTTTTAGTACTTTCAAAGAGGTTTCCAATGGTACCAAGTTTTCCAATTTTTGACATGTAGAATGTGAGATACGATTTTTTAAAATATCATATCAAAACTGAAAATTTTCCGAATTTCAAAAGAAGGGAGTTTTCAAGCACTCCTTATCCCTTCAATATTACTTGAACGTTTTATACTTGATTTCCCAAAATGAAAACTCGATCGCTCTTGTACTTTAAGAAACTCTAGTTGAACATCGATTTACGAGTAATTGAGGTTCGTTTTCATGAAATTTCCTTAGATTGTACTAACATACAATCTTCCTTGATAATTGAGGCACGTGAATGATAATACATTATTATTTGCTCAGGCGCCCACGAGGACCTTCAAGAGGATCCTACAGTGAACACTTGAACTTCCAGAAAATATTTCTTCTTGATTTGCTCGGTGAGTGTCAAGTGTATGGCTACTTGAACTCTATGGACTTGATTCATGCTTGGCTTACCTGATTACATGCTTAGCCTACTTGGTTTTGAAAAAATGGAGTCGGGTGTGTACTTTATCGCACTCGTTCTCATTTGAAACAAATGACTCATGCTTAACATGATTTACCTGGTTTACATGACTTGAAATACCTGCTTAGACCTGTCGAATGCTTTATTACATGACATGGTATGCTATGGCTGCATACGTCGTTGGAGTGAATCTCCTCGACACTTACATGATACATGGGGGATGCCCAAACTCATAGGCCGACCTTGGAACTCGAGCCGGCATGGCTTGGTCGGGAACCTTGGTGAGCCATGAGAATTACATGATAAGCCTGATCTATTTGAGAGATCTTGCTTGGCATACTCGTGGAGTATAGCCTTCTAAATGTCGTGCGGGCCCGAAGCGGTGTATGGTGGACGGATGAGAAGTAAGTGGTGATCTACGGTTTGGAAATATCAACCCGGTTGACGGAGAGTCATCGCGGGAAGATATACGAGTGAACTGGCAAAGAAAGTGGAATTTAGCTCCTGAGAGCCACCATATCCTTGAATTGTATCTGTTTACATTTTGTTGGCATTATTAATTACTTGCAAGTTATCATTTGAACTGTTACTTGGGCTTGTTACCTGAGCTATGTGCCTGCATGTGTGTTCTTGGCCTCACGAGCGTTTTGCTCACCCTGTAGATTTGTTTTCCTTAATAGGATTGGACTTGGAGAAATGTTGGAGAAACCCCTCTTGGCGTACTCTTGCTTTTAGGGTTTCCGTTGTACTTTGGGGCTAGACTTGTGATTGATGTATATTTTGAATATTGATGTATTTCGAGGTCCCGATGTAATGATTGGGCAGATGTTGAATATTGATAAGCTTGAATGCTTACGCACTGATTGTATTTATGATATTTAATCGTAACGTCTAGTATTGTATTAAGCTTGGACGGAAATTGCTTGAGTCCTGGCGAGAGTTGGGCAGGTGTCCCGCGGATACCCTTTGGTTCGCCTTAGGGAGAAGTGGGGGCGTCACACCCATCTTGTTCCGCAACCAAGTAATGGGAATCGGGTAACACCAAGCAAGAAAAAGAAAAGGCAGCTTCCTAGTCTCCAAAACCCAAAAGATTTCTAAAAGCCAAAGACTTCCAAAACTGATAGACTAACTTTTAGCCACATCTTGTTCCCTATTTTACAGCTGCACAGTGCCTAAATTCCTGCCTATCTTTTAGCTGCATCACCTGCTATATTTTAGCAAACGGCCCAGAAAAAAAAATTTCCAGCAAAGCAAAAGGACCACTTTCCTTGTTGGTTAGAGTTTTTTTAGTGTCGTTCTTAATTTTTTTCAGCTTTTCTGTCAATTCCTTTTCCAGTTTTTAGTCTTTAATATATTCTACCACTCCATTCTTAGTGTCCTAATCTGGTTTGCCAAGAAAGTCTCTACTCTTACGAACCTCAAATTCTAGCGTGAACTTGATTTTTAGGCCTAATCTTGGGCACTTGAGGAATTCTAATTTCTTCAAGGTTTGCAAGGGGCTGTGAGAAAATTTTGGTGAGCTCATTGGAGTGATCTGAGTGACCATATACGAGTGTGAGAGTATACACTTAGGAAGTGAAGTGAGGAAAAAAAACAAAAAAAAAAGTTTCTTTCCCTTTTCCTTTTTTTTTTCTTTGCTACTAACCCTTGCAGGTACACTCGAGACCCCATGTCTAGTGGAAACGAAGGAGTATCCCGTCCCATGGACTTTGAAAGGATGATGGAGCAAATGGAAAGGCGTTTCCAACACATGCTAGAACCAATTCAAGATGAGTTGCTACAACTCCGGGCGTCTGGAACACCAAGAACTTCTAAGTCCACACGAAGGCAAAGAGACGTGGAGAAGTCCGATGGTTCCAATAATGATGATGATGATGAGGAACCTCAAATTCGACCAAGGCAAAGGAACTAGACTTGACATACCGATGTGTTCAAGGGAATCAAAATGAACATCCCTGAATTCAAAGGACGGTCCGACCCCGAGGCCTTTCTCGAATGGTTATCTAAGATCGAAATGGTCTTTTCTTTTCAAAACTACACCGAGGAGCAAAAGGTACAGTTGGCAACCATGGAATTCACTGAGTACGCGGTGGTTTGGTGGGACCAAATCAAGAAGTCTAGAAGGAGAAATGGACTACCTGAGCTCGTTCCATGGCCCGAGTTTCGAGCCATGACGCGCACCCGCTTTGTACCTAGACATTACACTAAGGATTTGTACCACCGATTACAAACCTTAGTCCAGGGCAACCGGAGTGTGGATGAGTACCATAAGGAGATGGAGATTTGATGCTTAGAGCGAATGTACAGGAGGATCCTGAAGCCATCATGGCGAGATTCCTGAACGGGTTAAGACCCGATATTGCTGAACGAGTGGAACTTCAACATTATATGGAGTTGCATGAGCTTGTTGACAAGGCCATTAAGGTTGAGCAACGACTCAAGAGGAGGGGTACTACTCGACCAAATTTCGGCAATACCACCTATTCTACCAACCGTCCATTCCAACCACGGAATGATTCTCGACCTTCGCCAAATGCTCCTACACCCAAGCCGAGATTCGAGGGAGGTAAGGTGGGTAATTATAATGTGGGGAAACCACCCTCTTCGGTTCCGAAGTTTGAGGAGTCTAGGGCACACACTAGAGCTCGTGATACTCAGTGCTTCAAATGCCAAGGTAGGAGCCATATTGCTAGTCAATGTCCCAACCAAAGGACTATGATTATGATTCCAAAATGGCGAGATCGTGAGCGAGGATGAAGCCGAGAATGAAGGCATTCCACCTCTTGAAGGAGGTAGTGTGTGACAGCCCCACCTTCCCTTAAGACGAACCAAAGAGGTTAGCGGAACTGCCTGCCCAACTCTCGCCAGGACTAACGGTGCAGTTAAACACGATCTAAAACGTTCCGAAAAAATAAAAGCGCGCTCAAACAAGTCAAAATCGCAAAATAGCGAAACGAAAATCAAAACCGTGGATGAATAGTGGGTGCCATGTCATATAACTCGGAAGGACACATAAACAGGGTTATACACATACGTTTGTAATTTACAAAATAAAAGGAAGATAATTGGATCAAAATACATTTAGGGTTTTTCCAACTATCGAGGAGCTTTACAAAATATATTAAAACTAGCTCAACTCATGCTTCAAAACATCATAGTCCCCAAAAGTGGTTTCATGTAAGGAAAACAAAGGCAACAGAAAGGGGTGAGCTTACGCTCAATGAGGTACCAATCATATAAGGGTAAAATCATGGCCTTTCACGTTAACCAGTCAGATACATATACCAGATATAAAGGAAAGTAGTTAGACACAGTGATTCAAAGGGAAAGGATACAGGTTGGCTCTCAGGAGCCAGATTTCCATTTGTAGTACTTGATCCGAACCCGTTGACTCTCCGTCAACGTACATAGAACCAACATATCCGTAGACCCCACTTTACACCAATTTCCGTCCACCAAACATACCCCTACCGGGCCCGAACTCCATACAGGAACAGTAATGGTAATACTCGAGTATACCGGAATCAAGAGTCTCAATACCCAAAAATTCCCAAAACAGACTACCGTGGTTCGTTATCTAACTGACCAGGCTCTTGCCGGCCCGACTTGAGTAACTAGCCACAGGTGTTGAGCTCAGAGGTCACAGAAAGGTCGTTGGATACCAGCCTCCAAACGACGTCCGAACAGACTCAGATACAGTTAACAGATTGTACACAATAAATAGGCATATGGACAGACAAGAGAACGAGTGTGATAAAGTACACTCTCGTCTCAAACAGAATAAATAGATAGTGCAGTCATTTAAATCGCAGATTGCAAGGGCAGAAACCAAGTTAAGCAGCAAATGAGGGAAGTGGTACACTCACCGGTTCAAGTACAGATACTTCAAAAGTTTTCACTTTAAACTGGCTTTAATCGCCAAGAAACCCTAAAATCATCAAAGTAAAACAATTGAAGGTTTCACATCCAAAATCGAGTAAACGGAATGCACAAGTGAGGCTCGACTACATGTTGTACGCCCTTCCAGGTTAAGTACTAGTACAAAAGAATAACATATGACTTTTGAGCAAAAAGATAACAGTTGGTCGTAGGGTTACAAACAACCCCCAAAACCCTTCATTTGTACTAAGATCAACTCAATTGAAGGAATCGCGTAGCCCTAAAATTTTGGGCAGCATGCCCTCTGTATTTACCTATTTTCCCAGCCACTTATGTCTTCATTATTTTCCTCAATCAATCCCAAAGTCATACGCAATATAAATTCATCACAACAGCCGTTCAATAGGCTCAAAGTCATTCAAGTACAAGATTTAGCTAGGAAAATGATCGGAAATGAGCTTTAAGCTAAGGAACCAAAAAGGCAGATTCACCGCTACTTAGCGTATCGGACATAACCGAAACTACGCTTATTGGATTGAAGGGAAAGTTATACCGTTTCGAAGCTAAGACAGAGGGCTATAACTTTGATGAAGACTATGTAGTCCAGTTCTCACTGTAACTAGGTCAAACTTACCAAAACAACTCCAGATTTTCCAGTTCGAAGCTCACTATGAAATTCAACTAGCAGTCCTGATTCATTCAATCATATCTCAGAACACACAACTCCGATTCAGGTAATTCCAAAACCATTTGAAAGCTAAGATACAAGGCTATAATTCTTAAGAAGACATGAACAACCAAATCAGTAGTATTCCCGGTCAAACTAACCAATTACAGAAGCTGATTATCAGTTTCGGACAGAAACAGGGCAGCAGGAGTATTTCGTCTTTTCACAGGCTAAATTACTTCGATTGGGCTGAAATTTTGTAGGAAACTATAAAACATCATTCTCTACAACTTTCATGTTTTAACCCAAGGCTAATTCGGCCTCTAACTAGGAGAAACAGTACCGGGCAGAATGGGGTTAATTGAAACCCTAATTCCGAAATTTCCTTTCAAAGCGGAAATTTTCCGCAAATAGCCACAATTTACGCACTATAGCTTCATTCTAAACCATTCCCAACCATCATCCATGACCAACCAATACTAAACATATAAAAACAGAAAAAATCATGGATAAATATAAAATTCACCAATTTCTACCAAAAGTCAAGAAATAACACCTCAAACCATCTCTTTAACTCACATAAGCCACTAATTACACATTATTGAGAAGAAAAGAGAGGTTCCTTAGCTACTCACCTTACCAACTCAAGAAAGGAAGCACTTAGCACCTTGGTCTCCCAAACCACTTCACAACCAACCTTAATACCACTAAACTAAGAGGTTTTATGGAGGAAATCCAAGTTTAATCGGTTGAACTTGAGGATTGAGCAAGATTAGAAGCAAGAAAGTTGGGAGTTTTCTCTTCTTTTTCCCTTGAAGATAGCCGGCCAAGAAGCTTGCAAATGAAGATGATTTTTGGGTAATTTTTGATTTAATTGGTAAAGTAGTGAATAGTGGTCAAAGTCAAGAATTAACCACCAAGTGACACTTGTCACTACCATTAATGCATAGCTATCCTTTTGTCTCTCCAACTCTCATCCATTGGGTATCCTCTAATTATCTCTTAACACCTGCTAAAATAAACCCGGTATCCAACATTTAACCTAACTGGCCGAATTTTACCGAACTTTCCGCACTAACGGATCCCACGTCCGGTATACGCTCTTAATTTCTCAAAAACTAACCGATACTAGAAAAATCATTTAAAAACTATATTTACTCATAAAAATTATTTTTAAAATTTTTTGAATAAAGAAACTGTGGAAAAACGTGCAATTAAAAGAAAATAAAACCTAGAAATTAAGAAAATTACGGGTCCCCACATAGTGATGGTGAGTCGCCAAATGAAGAGGAATATAATGCACCCGAGGGACACTTTTGGGACTGCCTTGGTTGCAAGGAGAGCATTAACTGCACGTGTTAAGGAGGACGAGCTTCAACGGGAGAACATTTTCTACACCAGGTGCTTCGTCAACCAAGCACTTTGTAGTGTGATTATTGATAGTGGGAGCTGCACAAATGTAGCTAGTTCACTCATGGTGGACAACTTGAAGCTGCCTACAAGGGATCACCGCGACCCTACAAACTCCAATGGCTCAACAATTTTGGGCAGGTTCTTATATCCTTCCAAATTCATAAATATTCTGATGAAGTATTATGTGATGTAGTTCCTATGCAGGCTAGTCACATTATACTAGGTAGGCCTTGGCAGTTTGACAGACAAGTAACTTTTGATGGTGTGACTAACAAGTTTAGCTTCTTGTACAATAGTAAGAAAGTCACACTAGCTCCCCTTTCCCCAAAACAAGTGCATGAGGACCAATTGAAATTGCAACAAGAGTTGAGAAGCATAGTGCAAAAAAGAAAGAAAATGAGAAAGCCGAGGCAAAAAAAGAGAGGAAAAAGGCTATAGATAGCTCGGCAAGTGAGGTAAAATCCGAGGGAAAACAAATGCTCCTGATAAAAGCCAAGAAAGTGAGGAAATTAATGAGGGATAAGCAGTCGTTTCTTATACTTGTTAGCAAAGAAGTAGCTCTGAATGTGCATGAACTGGATACTAATATACCTCTTGAGGTTAAGTCTCTTTTGCAGGAATATACTGATATCTTCCCCGAGGACGTGCCAAGTGGATTACCACCGCTTAGAGGCATTGAGCACCAAATAGACTTCGTCCCTGGAGCTTCGTTGCCAAATCGGCCAGCTTACAAGAGCAACCCGGAGGAAACTAAGGAGTTGCAAAGGCAAGTGGATGAGTTGCTTGGCAAAGGATGGGCACGTGAGAGCTTAAGCCCGTGCGTTGTCCCAGTCATTTTGGTGCCCAAGAAAGATGGTACGTGGAGAATGTACACCAATTGTGGAGCCGTAAATGCCATCACGGTAAAGTATTGCCACCTTATACCTCGCTTAGATGACATGCTTGATGAGTTACACGGGGCTGTATTCTTTACCAAAATTGATCTCAAAAGTGGGTACCATCAAATTAGGATTAAGGAGGGGGATGAATGGAAAACGGCCTTCAAAACTATGGATTGTATGAGTGGTTAGTGATGCATTTTGGGCTAACTAATGCATCTAGTACCTTCATGAGGTTAATGAATCATGTTCTGTGTCCATTCTTAGGAAAATTTGTGGTACTTTACTTTGATGATATCTTAATTTATAGCAAGTCTTATGATGAGCATCTAGAGCATATTAGGGCTGTTATGGATGTACTTCGAAGAGAGAAGCTCTATGCCAATCTCAAGAAGTGCAATTTTTGCACTAATGAGCTTGTGTTTCTAGGGTTTGTTATAAGTGCGCAGGGAATGAAGGTGGATGACCAAAAGGTGAAAGCTATCCAAGAATGGCCAACACCAAGATCTGTGGGTGGTGTTCGGAGCTTCCATGGACTTGCAGGTTTCTATAAGAGATTCGTGAGAGACTTTAGCACCATTGCTGCCCCCTTGACCGAGTTGATGAAGAAGAATGAGAACTTCCATTGGGGAGAACCTCAAGAACAGGCTTTTCGTGCTTTAAAGCACCAACTCACACACGCACCTGTACTTGCTTTACCTGACTTTTCTAAGACATTTGAAATTGATTGTGATGCTTCAGGTATTGGAGTTGGAGCTGTGTTGAACCAAGAAGGAAGACCTATTGCCTACTTTAGTGAGAAACTCATTGGGGCTGTACTAAACTACTCAACTTATGATAAAGAGTTGTACGCCCTCATTCGAGCACTACAAGTGTGGCAACACTACTTAAGGCCTAAGGAGTTCGTGATACACACCGATCATGAGTCCCTTAAGTACCTTAAGGCCCAGCACACCTTGAGCAAGAAGTATGCAAGATGGATTGCATTCGTGGAGTCCTTTCCGTACGTGATTAAATACAAGGCTGGTAAGTCTAATGTGGTTGCGGATGCACACTCCCGAAGGTACTCTCTACTCACCTCCTTAGATGCTAAGTTGTTAGGGTTTGAGCTGATTAAAGAGCTCTATACCCAAGATAGTGACTTTGGTGAGCTTTACACTTCTTGCAAACACACTGGGCAAGGTAAGTTCTTCATTTCCGATGGATACTTGTTTTGTACCAATCGGCTTTGCATCCCACATGGATCACTCCGAGAACTCTTGGTAAGGGAATCCCACTCAGGTGGACTTATGGGACACTTTGGGGTTGATAAGACTCTTGTCATGCTGCAGGAACACTTCTATTGGCCGCACATGAGGAGAGATGTTGCACGGGTGGTGGAACGGTGCTTAGCTTGTAAGAAAGCTAAATCCAAGGTACACCCGTATGGCCTTTACACCCCATTACCTATTTCTAGTGCACCATGGGTAGATATTTCTATGGATTTTATACTTGGTTTGCCTAGATCCAAGTATGGCCATGACTCCATTTATGTGGTAGTGGATAGGTTCTCTAAAATGACACACTTCATTGCTTGTCATAAAACGGATGATGCATCTCATATTGCTAACTTATTCTTTAAAGAGATTGTGAGATTGCATGGCATTCCTAGGACCATTGTATCTGATAGAGATGTTAAATTTCTAAGCTACTTTTGGAAGACACTCTGGTCTAAGTTAGGCACCAAATTGCTATTCTCTACTGCTAGTCACCCCCAAACTGATGGCCAAACTGAGGTGGTGAACCGTACATTAGGTACTTTGTTGCGTGCCATCATCAAAAAGAACTTGAAATCATGGGAAGAGTGTTTACCTCATGTTGAGTTCGCTTATAATAGGGCTATCCATTCTACTACTGGTTTCTCTCCATTTGAATGTGTTTATGGTTTTAATCCACTAACACCACTTGATCTAGTGCCATTACCTAGTAATGAGCGCGCACATTTGGATGGTAAGAAACGTGCAGAGTTTGTTAAGCAACTGCATGAGAAAGTCAGGGCCAACATTGAGAGGAGAACTGCTCAATATGTCAAGCAAGCTAACAAGGGTCGCCAAAAGTTGATTCTTGAACCTGGAGATTGGGTGTGGTTACACATGCGCAAGGAACGTTTTCCTGTTCAAATGAGAAACAAATTACAACCACGGGGTGATGGACCCTTTCAAGTGTTGGAACGCATCAATGACAACGCCTACAAACTTGATCTTCCTGGTGAGTATGGCGTTAGTGCTACATTTAATGTTTCTGACTTAGCCCCTTTTGATACAGATGATGCTTTTGATTTGAGGGCAAATCCTTCTCAAGAGGAGGGGAATGATAGCATCATAGTACGTGACCACGTCTACAATGGCTCGAGTGATCAAGGGGGTGAGGATCGCGTGCAAGCTCTAAGTGGATCCATTACTAGAGCTCGAGCAAAGAGACTTCGTGAGCAACTCAGTGTACTTATTCAGGCCATACACAAGTCCTTTGAAGGATTCATACACTCAAGTGAAGGTGATCGCGGTCCAGTATTGAGCATTGAAGCTACACCTGAGTATTAGGGTCTTACCAAACCCTAGTTAGCGAGATTCGCATTATAGTCATTTAATTTCACATTAGTTGATTAGATTGAATAATTGGCTAAGTGCATGTTGCACATAGAAATACCAAGGGTAAGATTGCTTTTTAGTCATCATTATTTGTTAAGGTGAGCTGCCTTGGAGGGAAAGCCCACATGAGGCCCGACTCATCGAGGGCCCATATTAGCACACCTTTAGTTCCTTTTCCTTACTAGTTTAGGGTTTACTTGTAGCCTATATAAGGCACTCCATTACTCCCACAAAGGTAGACACTTTTATGATAAAAATATAGAGAGAGTTTTCTCCATAGCTTTCGAGCAAACCTTGAACAACTTAGAGTTATACTCTAGTGTTCTTGTTCAGCTTATCGATTCAAGAATCACACTTGAATTGTGGCGCCTTCTACACTTGCTTGAGGTTCACTAATTCGTTTGATTACGGGTTGAGATAGTATCAACAAGTTCGTAGTCACGGGGATTAGAGGGGTCGTAGGGTTTCCGCTGCCACAGTTTCTTGCATCCGACGTCAAATCCAAGAAGCGATCTTGGGTCGCGAATCTCCTCACCAACGAGATTCGTATCATAGAACCAAGAGAAAAGAAAAAAAAATTGAGATGAAAATTGTTGGTGACAAGTGGCACTAATCCATGCACCTTTGACCCAAACTAAGACCAAGCCTTATAACCTTTCTTGGCCTTCATTCTTCTCCATTTTTCCAGCCTCCTAGCCATGGATCTTGAGAAAAAAACAAGAGAAAGAAAGCTCTAAATCCATCTTAGATTTAACTTGATTGAGTGAGAAAGCAAGAAAAATCAAACCCGATTAACTTCTATTGAGGGCTTAAGGAAGCTTGGGGAGCTAAACTTTGGAAGGAGAGATGAAAGATATCCCTTGTAGCTTATTATTGAGGTATATTGGCTGTCCATCATCTTTAGTTCCTTTAATTCTTGCTTAAGTTGCTAAAGCACTCAATATTTTTGGTTGATTGATAGCTATATGCGGGAGTAGTGTTGTGATGATTGGTGTTGGGAATTGGTAAGTTGAGGGTTTTTGTATTGTTCAGTCCATATTTTTCTTGTTTAGTCATGGAATATGCTGTGAATCAAGTTGGTAGACAAAGGAGGTGAAGTTGTAAAGACTCACATAATTTATCTGAATTTTAAACTCCAATTCTAGCTCATTTAATATTTTTACTTGGCCATTTACCCCGAATATTATTTCTAATCTCTTGAGACAAATTAAAATTGATCTATGACTTACTATATTTTTTAAGTGGCTCGTTCATCAAAATTTAATTTCTGAAGGCTCGTGGAAGTGAAATAGTGAATACGCGATTGGAGTAAATAAATTGAATCGAGAATACAATGTGTGACGGTTTGGAAATTGGAGACTTGTATATTAGTCTCAAAATAGGTTTTTGTTATGCTTAAGTGCTCAATTATTAGTAGTATACTCGTTATAAGAATTTCTTAGAGATTTCGCTCTAATCGCGTAATAAATTTGGAAGTACGCATTTTTTGCGCGCGTGATTAATTGAAGGGAACTAAGACTTTTATTTTTTGGGACTACCTAGAGTGAAATAATGATGATTGAATGTAAGTGCACTAGTGCACAACTTAAAAGGAAATCGAGACAAAACGCGCGCGTAACCGTGCACTATTTAGCTGTTGATTTTGTGCACCAAATACTTCAACATTAAGCGCTTTCCTTTGGAAGCCTCATTTAGACCAAAATTCTCTTCTCTTGCTCTCTCATTTGCGCCATCAAGCAAGAAAAAACAACTCCAAGAGTTCTTCAAATTTCTTCACCAAATCTTCATCAAATTACTCCAATTCACCTCAAATTCACACCACACTTAGCTAATCACTTGGAGACCACATTAAGCTACAAAAGGGGGCTGCTATCCACGGTTTTCTTAGGCTAAGGAGGGGCTGAAAATTTCTGTCTTGTTCATCCAGCGAAGTAAGTCACGATCAACCTCGATAATCTTGAATTATGGAAGTTCTATTGCACATCTAAGCTTATGCATACATGTGGGTAGCTTGTTTATGTTGGAAAAATGGTTGTGTGGGCTCTATGAACTCCCACATTTGATGGATGGACTGATGTGGTGAATGATGATGTTATTAATGTTAGTTTGGTGCTTAAATTAGTGAAATAATGTTGGGTTGTTGATAGAAACTTAAGGATGGTGCAATGACCAAAAGTGACCATTTTGCCCTTGCTATGTTCATGCACTTTGATGCAAAATTTTGAGATTCTAATGGCTTGATTATGATGTATACATGTTATATTGAGTGTGTGAAAAGTTCATTGAAAAATAACATGATTTGGTCACCCAAATGTGATGATTTCGAGAGCTTAGAAAACTGGAAAATGGTTCCCGTAACTGCCCAGGCAGTCCTTTTCTTTCGGCCATAAATTTTTACTCCGATGTCAAAATTGAGTGCCATTTGTAGCACTGGAAACTAGACACTTCCAGTTTTTCAACGGTATAAAATGCACGTTCTGATTCCACTTGAACAGTCCGTGACAATCATTTAAAAATGACTGTCCTGTTTCTCGTGTACACTAGAACCCTGTTTTGAACAGCGAGTTAATGCTAAACAATGAGCTAGTTGTGGACAGATTTTGGAAACGATTTCTTCTATGAAATTGTAGCCTTAAGAATCTAGTTTTCAACGCTACCAACCATGCTCAATTCTGAATTGAATTGAGTAAATTATGACCAGATTTCGAAACTGACTCTGTAGGCGAAAACCCTCATTACGGGCAAATTGTAACCAATATTGATTTGGGTCTTGCTATTTGAAAGTTTTGGTGTAAATCACCTACCAAACACATCTTGGATGATTATTAGACCTTTTTTGCACCAATGAACCATGTTTGAGGAATTTTCCTTGGCCAAATGCTTGAAAACGGAAAAACGGAAGTCCAAGGCAGATTTGCCTTGGAACTCCTTGGAACTTTAGTGGTTTTGTTAACCATCTTTCCGAGCGTATTTTTCTACAAAATTTTACAGAGAAATAGTGCCTATATGGTAGTATTATACTGCTAAATTTGGTACCATTTCGAATCCATTTCACTGCTCAACTTAGCTTCCAAAGTTCATGATTTGAGTTTGGAAAACCCTTGATTAACAAGGAAATCTTAGTAACTTTGAGCTACCATGTCTTGGTGCTCAAAACTCCGAATCTTGTTCCGTTTGTTTTGTTCTAAACTTGGATTACAACTCTAATAGAGTTCCAAATTTCAGAGATTAGTTCAGATCAAGTGAAGTTTGCCAAATTTTCAAAGTTGACCAAAAACCAACCTAAACCTGTCTTCAATGCCCCAGAACAGCAACTTTGAGCTAAACTTTGGATATCTTCCGTTTGGAATCATGGAAAATTGTCTTCTAAGAACTTTTAGTAATTTCTAAGAGGTTTCCAACGGTACCAATTTTTCCAATTTTGGACTTGTAAAGAGTGAGATACGATTTTTCAAATATCTCATATCAAAACTAAAATTTCAGAATCTTAAGGAAATGGAGTTTTTCGAATTCTCCTTATTCCTTCGATATTACTTGAACGTTTTATACTTAATTTCAAAGATAAAAACTCGATTTCTCTTGTACCTTAAAACCCCATTTTTGAGCCTTAATTCGCGAGTAATTTAGGCTCATTTTAGTGAAATTTCTTAGGATTGTACAAGCGTGCAATCTTTCTCGATAATTTGGGTTTATAAGTGACTGTTCACTATTAATTAATCTGGCTCGCACGAGGACCTTCAAGAGGATCCTACGGTAGACGCTTGAACTTCAAGTAACATTTCTCCTTGGTTGACTTGGTGAGTGTCAAGTGCATGATTACTTGAACTCCTGTGAATTGATACATGCTTACTTGATATCCATGACTTGAGATTTTGAAAATGGAGTCGAGTGTGTATTTTATCGCACTCGTTCTCACTTGAAACAAATAACTTGCTTGACAAGAAATGAATGACCTGCTAGACATGACATGAATGCTTGAATGTATCAAATGCTTGCTTGACATGAAATAGTATGCTATGGTTACATACGTCACTGGAGTGAATCTCCTCGACACACACATGTACATGGGGGACGTCCAAATCTCATCGGCCGACCTTGGACTCGAGCCGACATGGGATTGGTCGGGAACCTTGGCGAGCCATGAGAATCACATGATAAGCTTGATCTATTGGAGAGATCTTGCTTGGCATACTCGTTGAAGTATTGCCTTATAAATGACGTTCGGTCCCGGTGGGGGTATGTACGGTGGATGGATGGAAGTAAGTGGTGATCCACGGATTGAAAATACCAACCCGGTTGACGGAGTGTCATCGCGGGAAGGTATACGAATGACCTTGGCAAAGCAAGTGGAACTTATCTCCTGAGAGCTACCATATCCTTGAATTGTTTCTGTTTACATTTTATTGGAATTGTCAATTATTTGTACTTTATCAATTGACCTGTTATTTGGGCTTGTTACTTGGACTATGTGCTTGCATGTGTGTTCTTGGCCTCACGAGCATTTTGCTCACCCTGTAGATTTGTTTTCCTTAACAGGATTGGACATTGAATGAACTTGGAGAAACCCCCTTTTGATGTACTTTTGGCTTAGGGTTTCTAATGTAATTTGGGTTAGACCTCTTATTGGTTGTACTTTTGAGAATCTAATGTATGATTTGGGTATTTGATGTATCTGGATGTTGTATATTTTAAGAATTGAAGTATCCTTTAGATATTCGAGGTAAGATTTGGATAATTGTTATAAATTGTTAAGTTGAAAGCTTCCGCATTATTTGACTTGTTTTATCTAGTTGTGATGTCTAGTATTGCATTAAACTTGAATGAAATTGCTTGAGTCCTGGCGAGAGTTGGGCAAACGTTCCGCGGATACCCTTTGGTTCGCTTTAGGGAGAAGTGGGGGCGTCACAGTTGGTATTAGAGCGCTAGGTTAGAGATCTATATGGGAGACATACTAGATACTCTACCCTTAAGATCTGAAACCGGATAACTAAGTTATGCCTTAAGTAGTACTTGGGGCGAACTAGTGACTAAGTTAGGCATGCCGTAAGTGACATCCATGCGAATTAATGGTTAAGTTTCTAACCCGAAAAGTGTGATTGTTTTGCAGGGATGGATAATAGGAATGGGACTCCGGCAGCTAATGGTAATGGCCATGCTAATGGTCATGTAGAGCCTCCTAGGCCTATTTACTACCGAGTTTTAGGTGGGGAGGCTCGTGTACGCTATTCACCTGCTAATAGGTAGCCCCGATATTCGTGTAGGGTGACTTTTGCCTACCCGAACCACGTTGTACTAGTCTTGGACGATGAGTGTCGTCAGTTGGTGAATGCCAACTTAAACCTGCAGGCAGAGGTGGATGAGCTTTGACAAATGATAGGTGCTCAGGGCGAGAGGATTGCTGAGCTCGAGGAGGTAGTAGAGGGCGAGATAGCTACATCTGCCGTGGTTTGTTAGAAGCTCTAGAGTACTAGGGCTCGACTTACTAGCTTGAGGAGGAGGTCCGTGATAGGGCTTCCGGGATCTTGGCTGATGCTACTAGGCTAGTGGATGGGGTGATGGATGTAGTCCAGAGCCCTGAGGAGGAGTAGGATCCTGAGAAGGAGATTCCTCCTGATAGTCCTACTGTGGATTAGGTCTAGACTGATTGACCTTTCTTTTGACCCTTTTGACTAGTATAACTAGAGTTAGCTGGGGTGATACGAGTGCTGAGGTCATTGTACTTTGCATGACTGTGTGGCTTACTTTTGAGGCAATTGCTTTTACTTTAGTCTTCTGTGACTAAAAGTACTCTTGTGGCACCTGTGTGCTATATTTATGTGATTTCCCCCATGACTTGCTAATTGTATGGATCTTGACATGTTAATGAATGTAAATTATTGTTATTTCAATGTTTTCGTGATTGGTTCCTATTTTAAGTATTTTCTCACATAATTGATTTATTTCTTGCACTAGACATACCTAGGATAATGGAAGGACGAAGGAGTGGTCGAGGCCGTGGGCGAGGGACTGGACGGATCCAACCTCATGGTGATGATCAGGGATCGGCAACTGGACCGACCCAGGGACAGAAAACTGTAGAGGGAAATCAAGTGGCTACTGCCATTAATAGGATGACTGATATCATAGAACGCCTAACTGAAAGGCAGGGTCCTGGACCGTTTAACCAAGTTAGGGGACAGGATAGGGGTGAGGATAGAGCCTTAGAGAGGTTCATGAAATTTAACCCGCCTAAATTCCTTGGTGAGTCTGATCCTGAGATAGCGGAGAATTGGTTGGAAAGGATGACCAACATATTCGCCGCTCTAGACTATACTGAGGATAGACGAGTGAATTTTGCTGCTTTCCAATTTGAGGGAGTGGCTCGTGCTTGGTGGGACATGATAAAAGGAAAATGGGAGAGAGTTCAAATCCCTTGGACTTGGGAGAATTTCACGAGAGAGTTTAATGAAAAGTTTCTTCCGCCCTTAATTCAAGAGAAGAGGGAGGACGAATTTATCAAATGGAAACAAGGGACCCTTAGTGTGGCAGAGTATGAAGGAAAATTTACTAAGCTTTCCAAGTATGCCCCTGAGTTGGTGACTAATGAGCGGAAGAGGATAAGGCGGTTTGTGCAGGGACTTAATGTAGAAATCCAGGAGGGCTTGGCTGCAGCCCAAATCTCCACCTTTACTAAGGCTTTAGAGAAAGCGCAACGGGTAGAAAGTGCAAGAATGCAAGTTAAAGACTTTCACAATAGGAAGAGGAACTTTTCTAGTCGTACTTCTGGACAGACTAGTAAGAGTTCACAGCCTTCTAAAGTTGGAAGAGGAATGGGAGGAATAAGGACTACTGGACCTTCTAGGAGAGCTTTATCCAGAGGAGGTCGTAGTGGTGTGACGCCCCGAAAGAATGAGTGTGAGAAACCGAAAATTTTTATATATTTTCGAGACATTATTTTGTTTCCTTGTCTATAATTTTATGCCTTTCTTCAATATATTAATTTCTTATACATTTTTATAAGGGAATATAGTTTTCAAATCATTTTCTTGATATAAGTTAGTCCACGTTAATTTTGAAGTGTATTATGAACGTGGGACCCGCAAGTGCGGTAAATGCAATATATTTTTGACAACTTGTTGGAGTTTTGTATTAAGTGATATTAATTTTACAAGATGCTAAGAGATTTGTATTAGAGAGACAAAAAGATAAGTTTTAAACCTAAAGGTGACAAGTGTCACCATCCAATTCACTCTTGACTTTGACCATTTAACTTTACCTTTACCTTTACCAAATAAATACCAAAAATTGGCCAAAACATCCTCTTATTTTCTCCTCTCTTGGCCGAATTTCTTGGAGAGCAAAAGAAAGAAAGGCTATCAATTTCTTCCTTCTATTTCTTGCTCAATCTCACAAATCAACCGTTAGAATCTTGATTTACTCCACAAAAACCCTTAAGTGAGTGGTTGTGAGGTGATTAGTGGAGTTGTTTGGAAGTTTAAGGTGTTAAGTGGTCTCTTTTCTTTGGTTGCTAAGGTGAGTAGTGAATGACCCCTCTCCTCCCTCTAATGATGCTTAATTCATGATTGGTGGTAGTATAAGATGCACTTTTATGGATTATATCTTGATTTTTGGTTGAATTGGTGAAGTTTGTAATTATTGGGGATTTTTCTGTTTTCATATGAATATGATTATGTGGTCATGTATGATGATTGGAAATGATATTTAAGGAAGCTAGAAGGTGGAAAAAGTGGTTAATTGCAAGAAATTTCTGTTTTGGAAGGAAAATTGGAAAACTAGGGTTCATGTTCCTACATTCTGCCCGGTTTTGTAGCTCATACCGTTTAGACTGAAATAGGACCAATGAGAGACTATCGGCTTTCCTAAGAGTTTATTAAACTGCAATTGATGTAAAGTTGTAGGGAATGATATTTTAGAGGTGCCTGCAATATTTCAGGTCAATCGGAGTAGCGTAGCTTGAGAAAAGACGAAATTACCCTTGCTGCCCTGGTTTTACCCGAAATTGAGAATTGCTTCTGTAATGGGTTATTTTCGTTGGGAATGCTTCCGAATTGGTTATTGAGGTCTTCTGATGAAATGTATCCTTGTTCCTTAGCTTTCGGATGGCTTTGGAATTTCTAGATTTGGACTTAGGTAGGCTGACTTATGATGTTTGAACCAGAATGCATTCTGTGAATCTATTTTTCCGGTTCTGGTGTAGTGTCTTGCATTTTTGACCTAGTTACACTCGAAACTGGACAGAGTTGCCTTCTTCAATATTGTAACCCTATCTCTTAGCTTCGAAACGGTGTATCTTGTACCTCCATCCGATAATTGTAGTACTATTGGTGCCAAAACCGTAAAATGATGTCAAAAACTATTTTTCTGGTTTAGAGCTTAACTTTCATTTCCGAACTTTCCCTAGCTTGACTTGTACTTGTACTACGTGGAACTTACTGAACGGCTATTGAATGATCTTATTTGTGTGACTTTGGGACTGGCTGAGGAAATAATGAAGCCATGATGGCTAGAAAAGTTAGCAAATTCAGGGGAAGTGCTGTCCGAACTTTGAAGGGACTTGTTTGCATTGAGTTTGTGATCTAAGACTTGGATTTGAGCAAGGCAATGATATATGATGGATGGTTTCTGAGTCATGGAGGTGAGTGACTTCAAACTATTTCGAAAGTTATTTATGAACCGTTTCCTGCATTATTTACTCGATTGCATCTCATGCGTGCTTGCATGTGAATTCATGATATGATTTTGGCTTCAATGAGTTCTTGGGGAGTCTTGTACTGGACACCAACGTCTCCACCTTTGTTCACTTGGAGCAAATGGCTCCGGAGCTCAAAAAGGGGCTCCCTCTTACTGTTATTGTTAAATGATCTATTTGAGCGTTGGGTGTTCAAGTGCTATGATTTCACTAGCTCACGAGAGCACTAAACGGACATTTGATCTCTGAATCATGACATCATCGAAATGATCGAAATGCAACATTGTGAAATATATTTGATTACTGATTTTACTGGTTACTCGCTGAGCTTCTAGCTCACCCCAAAAATATTTTATTCCCCTCCACAGGGCTCAAGGCGAAGGAAGGGCTTGTTGTGCTTATTCATGTGAATGGATGGTCTATATTTTGTACAGTTTAGATTTGGAATTCCTCCAGTATCATAATTGGGATCATGGATCAGAGTGGCGCAGTGGAAGCGTGGACGCTTTGCTTTTGATATGTAAATGTTGGAACATTTGAGTTATATTTGAGATTCACATGGCGTATATCTTGTACAGTTTGGATTTGGAATCATTTGATGTATAGTTGGGAATTGTTTCCGCTTCACTTATGACATGTACTTATTGGAGAATTTGTTGTAAATTTGATATTTATATTGTAATATATTTGAGGACTGAAGTGATCGACTGAGTCCCGACGAGAGCTGGGCAGGCGGTCCGCCGAACCCTGGGGTACGCCCTAGGGGGAGGTGGGGCTGTCACAAGTGGACCAGTTCAGGCTGGGGGAGCGCCTTCTAGTAGTTCGGCCGTGACACCTCAAGTTACTTGTAGATACTGTGGTAAATCCAACCACTTCGAGAATGATTGTTGGAGAAAGTCTGGGAAGTGCTTGGCTTATGGTAGCACCGAGCACCAACTTGCGACTTGTCCAAGTAAGCTGAAGGTGGGAGATAGCGCCCAAAGACCAGAAAGGTCAACCTCTAAACAGACCAGTGCTGGAGGAAGTCGACCTAAGGTGCCGGCTAGGGTTTATGCGCTGGATCATCAGCAGATACCTGATGCAACTGAGGTGGTTGAAGGTACGGTTCCTGTCTTCCACCGTTTAGCTAAGATTTTAATTGATCTAGGGGAGACTCATTCTTTTGTAAACCCTAATTTCATGAGTGGAATAGACTTGAAACCAATTAAGTTACCTTATGACTTGGAAGTTAAAATGCCTACTGGGAACCAAAGTCTAATTGCCAACTTGGTGTTCAAAGATTGTGAAATATGGGTTGGAGAACGGAAATTACTGGCCGATTTGATAGGTTTAGCAATAAAAGGGTATGATGTGATTTGAGGAATGGATTGGTTGGCCCATTACAATGCCCAAATGAACTCTAAGACGAAAATAGTGGAATTGTGTATTCCGAGAAAGGCAACCTTGAAATTGGATGTAAAAGGCAGATTAGCTTCATTTGCACTTATTTCAGGAATCCAAGTTAGGAAAATGTTAAGTAAAGGAGTTTAGGGATATTTGGTCTTTTTAATCAACACTCTTAGTGATAAGGTGAAACTGGAGGACATGCCGGTAGTAAACGAGTACCCAGATGTTTTTCCTGAAGAGTTAGAGTCTTTACCCCCGGAAAGGGAGATAACCTTTAAGATTGATGTGACTCCGGGAGTAGCACCTATCTCTAAGACACCATATAGAATGGCTCCAGCCGAACTAAAAGAGTTGAAGTTGCAATTGCAAGACTTGTTGGAACGGGATTTTATAAAAGAAAGTGATTCACCGTGGGGAGCCCCAGTCTTATTTGTTAAGAAGAAAGACGGGAGTTTAAGGTTGTGCATAGATTATCGAGGCTTGAATGAGGTCACTATTAAGAATAAGTACCCATTGCCCTACATTGATGAATTGTTTGACCAATTGCAAGGGGCAGTAGTATTCTCCAAGTTGGATTTGAGACAGGGTTATTATCAATTGAGGATTTTGGAGAAGAATATACCCAAGACTGCTTTTAACTCTAGATATGGGCACTTTGAGTTTGCAGTAATGCCATTTGGATTGACCAATGCACCTGTTGCATTTATGGATTTAATGCATAGGGTTTTTAAGCCTTATCTGGACCAATTTGTGGTGGTCTTGATTGACGATATTTTAGTGCATTCTAAGGATGTGGAGGATCATGAAAAGCACTTGAGGATTGTTTTGCAAACTCTAAGGGAGCACCAATTGTATGCTAAGTTTAGCAAGTGTGAATTTTGGTTGAAAGAAATGACATTTTTGTGGCACATAATTTCTAAGGAAGGGATTAAAGTAGATCCGCCCAAAGTTGAAGTTATTTCAAAATGGAAACGACCGGAAAACCCTACTGAGGTCCGAAACTTTATTGGATTAGCAGGGTATTACCGGAGATTTATTCAGGATTTTTCTAGAATTGCTGGACCCATGACTGAGTTAACCAAGAAAAGTGAAAAGTTTATATGGAGTCCTAAGTGTGAAGAAAGTTTTCAAGAGTTAAAAAGACGTTTAACAAGAGCACCTGTATTAGCTCTACCGAATGGAAAAGATAGCTTTGTGGTCTACACAGATGCTTCCAAGGAAGGATTAGGATGTGTTTTAATGCAAAATGACAAAGTGATAGCATATGCCTCTAGGAAATTGAAACAACATGAAGGAAATTACCCGACTCATGACTTGGAGTTAGCGGCTGTGGCATTTGCTTTAAAGAAATGGAGGCATTACCTGTACGGAGTGACATTCGAGGTTTTCACTGATCATAAAAGCCTTAAGTACTTATTTTCTCAGAAGGAGCTACATTTAAGGCAACGTAGATGGATGGAATTTCTAGAAAACTATGATTGCGCGATAAAGTATCACCCAGGAAAAGCCAATGTAGTGGCTGATGCTCTAAGTCGTCAAGTACAAGCGGCCGAATTGATGATTAAGGAGTTTCACTTGTTAGAAGAAGTCAGTTATTGGAATCCTCGATTGGAGTCGAGGAAAGTAATCCTTGAGAACATTGTAGTGAATTCTACTTTGATGGAACGTATCAAAGAATCTCAGGAAAAGGACGCCGAAGTGCAAAAGTGAGTGGAAAAAGTCAAAAAGGGAGAAAAATCAGATTTTAATTTGGGATCAAATGACATTTTGAAAATTCGAAATCGGATAGTGGTGCCAAAGGATGAAGGGTTTAAGAAGAAAATTTTAGAGAAGGCACACCGATCGAAATTTACAGTACATCCTGGAGGGAATAAAATGTACCAAGATCTGAAGAATTTGTACTGCTGGGAGAGTATGAAAAAGAAAATTGCCCAGTTTGTCCAAACCTGTTTAATTTGTCAACAGGTTAAAGCCGAACATCAGAAACCATCAGGACTTCGGCGTCCATGCTTAAGAAGTACCATCCAGACCCTTCTCACATAAATTGCCCAGTTTTCCATGTATCCATGCTTAAGAAGTACCATCCAGACCCTTCTCACATTTTGCAACCGGAAAATATTGAGATTGATGAGACTTTGACCTATGAGGAGAGACCGGTGAAACTTCTGGATAGAAAGGTGAAAGAATTGAGAAATAAGCAGATACCTTTAATAAAAGTTCCCTGGAGGAACCACGAGTTAGAAGAAACGACCTGGGAAGTTGAAGCAATTCGAGGAAAGTATCCAGACCTGTTCGCAGATCAAGGTAAATTTCGAGAACGAAATTTTCTTAAGGGGGAAAGGATGTAAAGACTCACAAAATTTATCTAATTTTAAACTCCAAATTCTAGCTCATTTAATTATTTATTTGGCCATTTACCCCGAATATCATTTTCTAATCTCTTGAGACCAAATTACATTGATCTATGACTTATTTATATTTTTAGAGTGGCTCGTTTCAAAATTTAATTTCTGAAGGCTCGTGAAGTGAAAATAGTGAATACGCGATTGGAGTAAATAATTGAATCGAGGATACAATAAGTTTGGAAAATTGGAGACTTGTACATTAGTCTCAAAATAGGTATTTTTATGCTTAAGTGCTCAATTATTAGTTAGTAATACTATCGTTATAAGAATTTCTTAGAGATTTCGCTCTATCGTGTATAAATTGGAAGTACGCGTTTTTGCGCGCTTGATTAATTGAAGGACCTAAGACTTTTATTTTGGGACTACTAAGACTTTTATGTTCAAATACAAGCTCAAGTCATGCAAATTCATATACAAGTAGTGAGTATTCAAGAGAAAGAGGACAAGGACGATAAAGTACACCCTCGCCTCGGCAAGTTCACGAATCATAACAATTTCACATAACACTTGTACAAATATCATTTCAATCATAGTACATGAAACATGCACTCGACACTCACCAAAAGTCAAGGACAAATCAAGAACAAAAACAAGAGGTCAGACAAGCTCCTCGGCGTCCATGTCATCTGTGAGGACTCGTAATTTTTTTTATTATTTATTTTTTTTATTTTATTTCTAAAATAGTTATTTTTATGACCATTTACCTTCGTATTAGTTACTTATATTATCGTTACAAAAATTTCTTTTAAATTTCACTTTATCGCGTGCGAATCGGAAGTTCGCATTTTTCGCGTTAGATCGACCCAATGGAGATTTAAGAATTTATTCTAGGCTACTAAGAGTGAATAATTATAGTGTTAAAGGAATTACATTTAGAGATTTAGTGCACAAGTGAAACAAAACCGAGAGAAAATGGGTGCGAAACGCGCGCGCGAGTACTATTCATAGTTGACTTTTGTGCAAATTTTAACCACAAATCATTCGAGCTTCTCCAAGAAGCTTCATTCATCAGCCACACTCTCTCTCCACACCCTCAAGTGCCAGCCGAACCTTCAAAGAGAAGAAGAAGAAAAGCTCTTCACCATTTCACTTCATTCTTTCTCCAAATCCTTCACAAATCACAATCCAACCTTAAAATCACTTGGGAATTCACTTAAGCTAGAAGAAAGACTTCATCTTGGCAGTTTTCTTGGAGTTTTAGTGATCAAAAAATTCTGGTTCTCTCAAAGCTAGGAGGTAACCATCCAACACCATCCAATCTTTCATTCTTAGCTTTAATGGGTTTTATTCTTAGCTTTGAAGCTTGTAGCTTCATTATTGTTGTTGTTACTTGGGTTGGAATGGTTGATGTGGGCTCTATGAATTCTCACCTTGGTTGTATGGACTGATATGATGATATAATGCTTGATTTGAGTTGTTTAAGTGTTGTTTAAGATGATTATGGATAGAGAATCGAAGGAAAGTTGAAGGAAAATTTCGTATGGTTGCTAACCGAAATCTGTCCTATTTTTTCCGTGCATTTAGTTCGAATTTTTGATACTCAAATGACTTTGAAACTGATGTATATATGTTGTGTATGGTGTGTAGAAAGTTTCTACCAAAAATCATTTGAATTTGTTGGATAAAAATTGAATTTTGGCAAGAAAATATCTGGAAAATTCGTGTAGCAGTGGTCCTCTGGCAGTGTTTTTTGAACAAACATATCTCTCTGTCCCGAAGTCAGAATTGAGTTTCGTCAGTGGCATTCAAAACTAGACATCCGTAGTTTTCTAAAGGTGTAAAATACACCTTCTAATTCAAACTGAGTCATCTGTAGTGATTGATCAAAGTTGGCTGTCCTGTATGACTGTTCAACCGAGAGAAGAGTAGAAGCTGCAACTTGTGGCTCTATTTTCTCTCATTTGCAAACTGAATTTCAAAATGATTTGTTCTGATGAAATGTAGCCTTTTGAATTTAGTTTTAAATGCCACCATC